>NC_074685.1:1843668-2143668 GCF_029448725.1 Salvelinus fontinalis | reverse complement strand
CCACTGTCTACCACTGTCTACCACTGTCTACCACTGTCTACCACTGTCTACTACTGTCTACCACTGTCTACTACTGTCTACCACTGTCTACCACTGTCTACCACTGTCTACCACTATCTACCACTGTCTACCACTATCTACCACTGTCTACCACTATCTACCACTGTCTACCACTGTCTACCACTGTCTACCACTGTCTACCACTGTCTACCACTGCCTACCACTGTCTACCACTGCCTACCACTGTCTACCACTGTCTACCACTGTCTACCACTGTGGGATCAGAAGACTGAGGAGTAGTTGCACAAATTCAGACTTTGGACACAGCAGTTCTCTGGGAGGACTTGAGGGGAAGGGAGGGACGCGGACACGAAGGAGGCATGATAATTACCTAAGAACCGGAGTCATTCCAGGTTACTGATGCTGGAGTTAACAGTGAGTACAGGATTACAGGTTACTGATGCTGGAGTTAACAGTGAGTACAGGATTACAGGTTACTGATGCTGGAGTTAAAAGTGAGTACAGGATTACAGGTTACTGATGCTGGAGTTAACAGTGAGTACAGGATTGCAGGTTACTGATGCTGGAGTTAACAGTGAGTACAGGATTACAGGTTACTGATGCTGGAGTTAACAGTGAGTACAGGATTACAGGTTACTGATGCTGGAGTTAACAGTGAGTACAGGATTACAGGTTACTGATGCTGGAGTTAACAGTGAGTACAGGATTACAGGTTACTGATGCTGGAGTTAACAGTGAGTACAGGTTACTGATGCTGGAGGTAACAGTGAGCACAGGTTACTGATGCTGGAGTTAACAGTGATTCCAGGTTACTGATGCTGGAGTTAACAGTGATTACAGGTTACTGATGCTGGAGTTAACAGTGATTACAGGTTACTGATGCTGGAGTTAACAGTGAGTACAGGATTACATGTATAATTGGTATTGGGAAATCCTATCCCATCAGCCCATGAGGGACACTGACAGAAAACAGATGAATCTGCCTGGAAGGAACCCAGATGGACCTCCGTTGACATGCTCTAGACGTGTACTTGTATTACTTGTATCTCTCCGTCAACTGTGATGTAACACAGCCATTATCAAGTCTGTTTGTCTGGTCTTCCTCCTGACCGATGGTGTCTCTCTCTGTGCTGTGGACTAGCTGAACCCGTTCTGAGGTGACAGGAAGAAGAAGTACTTTGGATATTGTAATTGTCCTATGCGGATAGGACTTGGGACTTGACTCTGGTCATTATTGGATGGAATAATCCGAGGATGGAGAAGAACACAGATATCAGTAGTGATTCTGACAGGTATGTGGATGGCCTCTGTACAAACCTAACAACAGATAGACCTACAGGTATGTGGATGGCCTGTATCTGTCTATCTGTACCTAAAAAGCTAGAGACAATTTTATTTAGTTTTTAACGAAGGTCTCTCTCTCTCTTTCTTTTTTAAATTTTTTTAATTTATCCCCTTTTCTCCCCAATTTTTCGTGGTTTCCAATCGCTAGTAATTACTATCTTGTCTCATTGCTACAACTCCCGTACGGGCTCGGGAGAGACGAAGGTCGAGAACCATGCGTCCTCCGAAGCACAACCCAACCAAGCCGCACTGCTTCTTAACACAGCGCGCCTCCAACCCGGAACCAGCCGCACCAATGTGTGGGAGGAAACACCGTGCACCTGGCCCCCTTGGTTAGCGCGCACTGCGCCCAGCCCGCCACAGGAGTCAATGGAGCACGATGAGACAAGGATATCCCTACCGGCCAAACCCTCCCTAACCCGGACGACGCCAGGCCAATTGTGCGTCGCCCCACGGACCTCCCGGTCGCGGCCGGCTGCGACAGAGCCTGGGCGCGAACCCAGAGACTCTGGTGGCGCAGCTAGCACTGCGATGCAGTGCCCTAGACCACTGCGCCACCCGGGAGGCCCCCCCCCTCTCTCTCTCTCTCGCTCTCGCTCTCTCTCTCGCTCTCTCTCTCGCTCTCTCTCTCGCTCTCTCTCTCGCTCTCTCTCTCGCTCTCTCTCTCACTCTCTCCTCTTTCTTTCTCTCTCTCTCCCTCTCTTTCTCTCCCTCTCTCTTTCTCTCTCTCTCTCTGTCTCTCTCTGTCTCTCTCTCTCTCTCTCTCTCTCTCTCTGTCTCTCTCTGTCTCTCTCTGTCTCTCTCTCTCTGTCTCTCTGTCTCTCTCTCTGTCTCTCTCTCTCTCTGTCTCTCTGTCTCTCTCTCTCTCTGTCTCTCTGTCTCTCTCTGTCTCTCTCTGTCTCTCTCTGTCTGTCTCCTCTCTCACTCTCTCTCTCTCTCTCTCTGTCTCTCTCTGTCTCCTCTCTCTCTCTCTCTGTCTCTCTCTCTCTCTCTGTCTCTCTCTCTCTCTCTCTCTCTCTCTGTGTCTCTCTCTCTCTGTCTCTCTGTCTCTCAGTTCAAAGGGCTTTATCGTCATGGGAAACATATGTTTACATTGCCAAGGCAAATGGAATAGACAATACACAAAAGGGAAATTAACTAGGGAAACATTAGTGAACATTACACTCACAATAGTTTTAAAAGAATGTAGACATTTCAAATGTTATATTATTGTCTATGTACAGTGTTGTAACACTGAGCCAGTAGTTGAAGTGTGAAAGGGAAGATAAATAAACAGATAAATATAGGTTGTATTTACAAAGTTGTTTGTGCTCCACTGGTTGCCATTTTTGTCATGGCAACGGGCCACACATTTTGCTGCTGCTGTGACTGCACACTGCGGTATTTCACCTAACAGATATGGGAGTTTGTCAATGTTTGATTTGTTTTCAAATTCTTTGTGGGTCTGTGTGATCTGAGGGAAATATGTGTCTCTAATATGGTCATACACTTGGCAGGAGGTTAGGAAGTGCAGCTCAGTTTCCACCTCATTTTGTGGGCAGTGTGCACATAGCCTGTCTTCTCTTGAGAGCCAGGTCTGCCTACGGCGGCTTCTCAATAGCAATGCTATGCTCACTGTCTGTACATACAGGACCAGTCAAAAGTTTAGACACACCTACTCATCAAAGGTTTTTCTTTATTTTTACTATTTTATACATTGTATAATAATAGTGAAGACATAAAAACTATGAAATAACACATATGGAATCATGTAGTAACCAAAAAAGTGTTAAATAAATTAAAATATATTTGAGATTTGAGATTTTTCAAAGTAGCCACCCTTTGCCTTGATGACAGCTTTGCACACTCTTGGCATTCTCTCAAGCAGAAACCAAAGAGCTAACTCCAGTCACAGAGAGCAGAGAGGGCTAACTCCAGTCACAGAGAGCAGAGAGGGCTAACTCTAGTCACAGAGAGCAGAGAGGGCTAACTCCAGTCACAGAGAGCAGAGAGGGCTAACTCCAGTCACAGAGAATATAGAGGGCTAACTCCAGTCACAGAGAGCAGAGAGGGCTAACTCCAGTCACAGAGAGCAGAGAGGGCTAACTCTAGTCACAGAGAGCAGAGAGGGCTAACTCCAGTCACAGAGAGCAGAGAGGGCTAACTCCAGTCACAGAGAATATAGAGGGCTAACTCCAGTCACAGAGAGCAGAGAGGGCTAACTCCAGTCACAGAGAGCAGAGAGGGCTAACTCCAGTCACAGAGAGTAGAGAGGGCTAACTCCAGTCACAGAGAGCAGAGAGGGCTAACTCCAGTCACAGAGAGTAGAGAGGGCTAACTCCAGTCACAGAGAGCAGAGAGGGCTAACTCCAGTCACAGAGAGCAGAGAGGGCTAACTCCAGTCACAGAGAGCAGAGAGGGCTAACTCCAGTCACAGAGAGTAGAGAGGGCTAACTCCAGTCACAGAGAGCAGAGAGGGCTAACTCCAGTCACAGAGAGTAGAGAGGGCTAACTCCAGTCACAGAGAGCAGAGAGGGCTAACTCCAGTCACAGAGAACAGAGAGGGCTAACTCCAGTCACAGAGAGCAGAGAGGGCTAACTCTAGTCACAGAGAGCAGAGAGGGCTAACTCCAGTCACAGAGAGCAGAGAGGGCTAACTCCAGTCACAGAGAGCAGAGAGGGCTAACTCCAGTCACAGAGAGCAGAGAGGGCTAACTCCAGTCACAGAGAGTAGAGAGGGCTAACTCCAGTCACAGAGAGTAGAGAGGGCTAACTCCAGTCACAGAGAGCAGAGAGGGCTAACTCCAGTCACAGAGAGCAGAGAGGGCTAACTCCAGTCACAGAGAGAATAGGGAGCTAACTGCTAACTCCCTCCAGTCCAATGTGACAGTCTGGAATGCTGTAAATATTTAACAATGCCTTGTAAGACTGCTGCTGAGGTGCCAGATGTCTCCTCCTATCACCTGACAGGACAGTGAGTGCCGTTAGCACCAATTCAACCCGGCTCAACTTGACAGACACTCCTATTCGTTTAGGATCAACTGTTAATATGTAACCTGTGCAAGATGCCAACTGTTATTCAATATACTTGATTGTTTCTGTCGAGAGTTGCATAGTAGGTGGCAACAAAGCAGGTTTTTAAAGTATGTCTTGTTCCTTTGATGGCAACTCACATGGCAAACAATGACTTCACATATGTCTCCTGCTCATTTAGAAATCATCAGCTGTCTGGTACTGAAGATTTAATGAGACATGGTGCAGCCTGCACAGCGCAGGGTAGGAAGGGGACAGTTGACTGCACACCTGTAATGTTCTTTATTCCTAGACTCTTAGAGAAAAGGGTTCCAAAAAGTTTATTCTGCTGTCTCCATAGGAGAACCCTTTTTGGTTCCAGGAAGACCCCTTTTTTGTTTCAAGGTAGAACCCTCTGAGGAAAAGGTTCTACATGGATCCCAAAAGGGTTTTAACAAAAAGGGTATTACCTGGAACCAAAAAGGGTTCTCCTATGGGGACAGTTGAAGAACCCTTTTAGGTTCTATAATCGAAGGCCAGGGTGACGTATAATCGAAGGCCAGGGTGACGTATAATCGAAGGCCAGGGTGACGTATAATCGAAGGCCAGGGTGACGTATAATCGAAGGCCAGGGTGACGTATAATCGAAGGCCAGGGTGACGTATAATCGAAGGCCAGGGTGACGTATAATCGAAGGCCAGGGTGACGTATAATCGAAGGCCAGGGTGACGTATAATCGAAGGCCAGGGTGACGTATAATCGAAGGCCAGGGTGACGTATAATCGAAGGCCAGGGTGACGTATAATCGAAGGCCAGGGTGACGTATAATCGAAGGCCAGGGTGACGTATAATCGAAGGCCAGGGTGACGTATAATCGAAGGCCGGGGTGACGTATAATCGAAGGCCGGGGTGACGTATAATCAAAGGTCAGGGTGACATAATCAAAGGTCAGGGTGACGTATAATCGAAGGCCGGGGTGACGTATAATCAAAGGTCAGGGTGACATAATCAAAGGTCAGGGTGACATAATCAAAGATCAGGGTGACATAATCAAAGGTCAGGGAAATTGCAGGCAAAATAGGCTTTTGATCGCAAACGCATTATCATTGAAAATGTTTCACTAAAAACAAATGTTCTTTCATTCATTTACAATTCATTTGTTATCGACTTTCCAATTTTTTTGTTGCTCTCAAAACTTTGGGGTTTATTTTTTTGAACGTCACCCTGGCCTTCGATTATAGGTCACCCCGGCCTTCGATTATAGGTCACCCCGGCCTTCGATTATACGTCACCCTGGCCTTTGTTTATAGGTCACCCTGGCCTTTGATTATAGGTCACCCCGGCCTTTGATTATAGGTCACCCTGGCCTTTGATTATAGGTCACCCCAGCCTTTGATTATAGGTCACCCCAGCCTTTGATTATAGGTCACCCTGGCCTTTTATTATAGGTCACCCCGGCCTTTGATTATAGGTCACCCCGGCCTTTGATTATAGGTCACCCCAGCCTTTGATTATAGGTCACCCCAGCCTTTTATTATAGGTCACCCCGGCCTTTGATTATATATCACCCTGGCCTTTGATTATAGGTCACCCTGGCCTTTGATTTATAGGTCACCCTGGCTTTTGATTATAGGTCACCCCAACCTTTGATTATATGTTACCCCAGCCTTTTATTATAGGTCACCCCGGCCTTTGATTATAGGTCACCCCAGCCTTTGATTATAGGTCACCCCGGCCTTTTATTATAGGTCACCCCGGCCTTTGATTATATATCACCCCAGCCTTTGATTATAGGTCACCCTGGCCTTTGATTATAGGTCACCCTGGCTTTTGATTATAGGTCACCCCAACCTTTGATTATATGTTACCCCAGCCTTTGATTATAGGTCACCCCAGCCTTTGATTATAGGTCACCCCAGCCTTTGATTATAGGTCACCCCAGCCTTTGATTATAGGTCACCCCAGGCTTTGATTATAGGTCACCCCAGCCTTTGATTATAGGTCACCCCAGCCTTTGATTATAGGTCACCCCAGCCTTTGATTATAGGTCACCCCAGCCATTGATTATAGGTCACCCCGGCCTTTGATTATAGGTGACCCCAGCCTTTGATTATAGGTCACCCTGGCCTTTGATTATAGGTCACCCCGGCCTTTGATTATAGGTCACCCCAACCTTTGATTATAGGTCACCCTGGCCTTTGATTATAGGTCACCCTGGCCTTTGATTATAGGTCACCCTGGCCTTTTATTATAGGTCACCCCAGCCTTTGATTATACGTCACCCCAGCCTTTGATTATAGGTCACCCCAGCCTTTGATTATAGGTCACCCTGGCTTTTGATTATAGGTCACCCTGGCCTTTTATTATAGGTCACCCCAGCCTTTTATTATAGGTCACCCCAGCCTTTGATTATAGGTCACCCTGGCCTTTTATTATAGGTCACCCCGGCCTTTGATTATAGGTCACCCTGGCCTTTTATTATAGGTCACCCTGGCCATTGATTATAGGTCACCCTGGCCTTTGATTATAGGTCACCCTGGCCTTTTATTATAGGTAACCCTGGCCTTTGATTATAGGTCACCCTGGCCTTTGATTATATGTTACCCCAGCCTTTGATTATAGGTCACTCCAGCCTTTGATTATAGGTCACCCCAGCCTTTGATTATAGGTCACCCTGGCCTTTGATTATAGGTCACCCCAGCCTTTGATTATAGGTCACCCCAGCCTTTGATTATAGGTCACCCTGGCCTTTTATTATAGGTCACCCCGGCCTTTGATTATAGGTCACCCCGGCCTTTGATTATAGGTCACCCCAGCCTTTGATTATAGGTCACCCCAGCCTTTTATTATAGGTCACCCCGGCCTTTGATTATATATCACCCTGGCCTTTGATTATAGGTCACCCTGGCCTTTGATTTATAGGTCACCCTGGCTTTTGATTATAGGTCACCCCAACCTTTGATTATATGTTACCCCAGCCTTTTATTATAGGTCACCCCGGCCTTTGATTATAGGTCACCCCAGCCTTTGATTATAGGTCACCCCGGCCTTTTATTATAGGTCACCCCGGCCTTTGATTATATATCACCCCAGCCTTTGATTATAGGTCACCCTGGCCTTTGATTATAGGTCACCCTGGCTTTTGATTATAGGTCACCCCAACCTTTGATTATATGTTACCCCAGCCTTTGATTATAGGTCACCCCAGCCTTTGATTATAGGTCACCCCAGCCTTTGATTATAGGTCACCCCAGCCTTTGATTATAGGTCACCCCAGGCTTTGATTATAGGTCACCCCAGCCTTTGATTATAGGTCACCCCAGCCTTTGATTATAGGTCACCCCAGCCTTTGATTATAGGTCACCCCAGCCATTGATTATAGGTCACCCCGGCCTTTGATTATAGGTGACCCCAGCCTTTGATTATAGGTCACCCTGGCCTTTGATTATAGGTCACCCCGGCCTTTGATTATAGGTCACCCCAACCTTTGATTATAGGTCACCCTGGCCTTTGATTATAGGTCACCCTGGCCTTTGATTATAGGTCACCCTGGCCTTTTATTATAGGTCACCCCAGCCTTTGATTATACGTCACCCCAGCCTTTGATTATAGGTCACCCCAGCCTTTGATTATAGGTCACCCTGGCTTTTGATTATAGGTCACCCTGGCCTTTTATTATAGGTCACCCCAGCCTTTTATTATAGGTCACCCCAGCCTTTGATTATAGGTCACCCTGGCCTTTTATTATAGGTCACCCCGGCCTTTGATTATAGGTCACCCTGGCCTTTTATTATAGGTCACCCTGGCCATTGATTATAGGTCACCCTGGCCTTTGATTATAGGTCACCCTGGCCTTTTATTATAGGTAACCCTGGCCTTTGATTATAGGTCACCCTGGCCTTTGATTATATGTTACCCCAGCCTTTGATTATAGGTCACTCCAGCCTTTGATTATAGGTCACCCCAGCCTTTGATTATAGGTCACCCCAGCCTTTGATTATAGGTCACCCCAGGCTTTGATTATAGGTCACCCCAGCCTTTGATTATAGGTCACCCCAGCCTTTGATTATAGGTCACCCTGGCCATTGATTATAGGTGACCCCAGCCTTTGATTATAGGTCACCCTGGCCTTTGATTATAGGTCACCCCAGCCTTTGATTATAGGTCACCCCAGCCTTTGATTATAGGTCACCGTGGCCTTTGATTATAGGTCACCCCGGCCTTCGATTAAACATCACCCCAGACTTTGATTATAGGTGACCCCAGCCTTTGATTATAGGTCACCCCAGCCTTTGATTATAGGTCACCCCAGCCTTTGATTATAGGTCACCCCAGCCTTTGATTATAGGTCACCCTGGCCTTTGATTATAGGTCACCCCGGCCTTTGATTATAGGTCACCCTGGCCTTTGATTATAGGTCACCCCGGCCTTTGATTATAGGTCACCCCAGCCTTTGATTATAGGTCACCCTGGCCTTTTATTATAGGTCACCCCGGCCTTTGATTATAGGTCACCCCAGCCTTTGATTATAGGTCACCCCGGCCTTTTATTATAGGTCACCCCGGCCTTTGATTATATATCACCCCAGCCTTTGATTATAGGTCACCCTGGCCTTTGATTATAGGTCACCCTGGCTTTTGATTATAGGTCACCCCAACCTTTGATTATATGTTACCCCAGCCTTTGATTATAGGTCACCCCAGCCTTTGATTATAGGTCACCCCAGCCTTTGATTATAGGTCACCCCAGCCTTTGATTATAGGTCACCCCAGGCTTTGATTATAGGTCACCCCAGCCTTTGATTATAGGTCACCCCAGCCTTTGATTATAGGTCACCCCGGCCTTTGATTATAGGTGACCCCAGCCTTTGATTATAGGTCACCCTGGCCTTTGATTATAGGTCACCCCGGCCTTTGATTATAGGTCACCCCAACCTTTGATTATAGGTCACCCTGGCCTTTGATTATAGGTCACCCTGGCCTTTGATTATAGGTCACCCTGGCCTTTTATTATAGGTCACCCCAGCCTTTGATTATACGTCACCCCAGCCTTTGATTATACGTCACCCCAGCCTTTGATTATAGGTCACCCCAGCCTTTGATTATAGGTCACCCTGGCTTTTGATTATAGGTCACCCTGGCCTTTTATTATAGGTCACCCCAGCCTTTTATTATAGGTCACCCCAGCCTTTGATTATAGGTCACCCTGGCCTTTGCTTTCGCTGCCTTTATTTTGCGGTTGCACGTTTTTTCCATTCATTCCAGCAGCATAGCACCCTGCATCCCTCTGCTGGCTTGCCTCTGAAGCTAAGCCGAGGCAATGGGAGACCAGATGCTGCTTGTCAAATCCAATGCCTTGGGGCAGTGATGGGGACATTGCCCAGGTAGGGTGCCATCTTTCGGATGGGATGTGAAACGGATGTCCTGACTCTCTGTGGTCATTAAAAATACTATGGCACTTATTGTAAGAGTAGGAGTGTTGTCCCTGGTGTCAAATCAAATCAAATCAAAGTTTATTTGTCAAGTGCGCTGAATACAACAGGTGTATACAGAGAAATGCTTACTTACAGGCTCTAACCAGTAGTATAAAAAAGGTATTAGGTGAACAATAGGTAAGTAAAGAAATAAAAACAACAGTAAAAAGACAGTGAAAAAAAAACAGTAGCGAGGCTATATACAGTAGAGAGGCTATATACAGTAGAGGGGCTATATACAGTAGAGGGGCTATATACAGTAGAGGGGCTATATACAGTAGAGAGGCTATATACAGTAGAGAGGCTATATACAGTAGAGGGGCTATATACAGTAGAGAGGCTATATACAGTAGAGGGGCTATATACAGTAGAGGGGCTATATACAGTAGAGAGGCTATATACAGTAGAGAGGCTATATACAGTAGAGGGGCTATATACAGTAGTGAGGCTATATACAGTAGCGAGGCTATATACAGTAGCGAGGCTATATACAGTAGAGAGGCTATATACAGTAGAGAGGCTATATACAGTAGAGAGGCTATATACAGTAGAGAGGCTATATACAGTAGCGAGGCGAGGCTATATACAGTAGAGAGGCTATATACAGTAGAGAGGCTATATACAGTAGCGAGGCTATATACAGTAGCGAGGCTATATACAGTAGAGAGGCTATATACAGTAGAGAGGCTATATACAGTAGAGAGGCTATATACAGTAGTGAGGCTATATACAGTAGAGAGGCTATATACAGTAGAGAAGCTATATACAGTAGCGAGGCTATATACAGTAGAGAGGCTATATACAGTAGAGAGGCTATATACAGTAGAGAGGCTATATACAGTAGAGAGGCTATATACAGTCGCGAGGCTATATACAGTAGAGAGGCTATATACAGTAGAGAGGCTATATACAGTCGAGAGGCTATATACAGTCGAGAGGCTATATACAGTCGAGAGGCTATATACAGTCGAGAGGCTATATACAGTCGAGAGGCTACATACAGTCGAGAGGCTACATACAGTAGAGAGGCTACATACAGTAGAGAGACTATATACAGTCGAGAGGCTATATACAGTCGCGAGGCTATATACAGTAGAGAGGCTATATACAGTAGAGAGGCTATATACAGTAGTGAGGCTATATACAGTAGAGAGGCTATATACAGTAGAGAGGCTATATACAGTAGCGAGGCTATATACAGTAGCGAGGCTATAGACAGTAGCGAGGCTATAGACAGTAGCGAGGCTATAGACAGTAGAGAGGCTACAGACAGTAGAGAGGCTACAGACAGTAGAGAGGCTACATACAGTAGAGAGACTATATACAGTAGCGAGGCTATATACAGTAGAGAGGCTATATACAGTAGAGAGGCTACGTACAGTAGAGAGGCTACATACAGTAGAGAGGCTACATACAGTAGAGAGGCTATATACAGTAGAGAGACTACATACAGTAGAGAGGCTACATACAGTAGAGAGGCTACATACAGTAGAGAGACTATATACAGTAGAGAGGCTACATACAGTAGAGAGGCTACATACAGTAGAGAGGCTACATACAGTAGAGAGGCTACATACAGTAGAGAGGCTACATACAGTAGAGAGGCTATATACAGTAGAGAGGCTACATACAGTAGAGAGGCTATATACAGTAGAGAGGCTACATACAGTAGAGAGGCTATGTACAGTAGAGAGGCTATATACAGTAGAGAGGCTATATACAGTAGAGAGGCTATATACAGTAGAGAGGCTATATACAGTAGAGAGGCTATATACAGTAGCGAGGCTACATACAGTAGAGAGGCTACATACAGTAGAGAGGCTATGTACAGTAGAGAGGCTATATACAGTAGAGAGGCTATATACAGTAGAGAGGCTATATACAGTAGAGAGGCTATATACAGTAGAGAGGCTATGTACAGTAGAGAGGCTATATACAGTAGAGAGGCTATATACAGTAGAGAGGCTATATACAGTAGAGAGGCTATATACAGTAGAGAGGCTATGTACAGTAGAGAGGCTATATACAGTAGAGAGGCTATATACAGTAGAGAGGCTATATACAGTAGAGAGGCTATATACAGTAGAGAGGCTACATACAGTAGAGAGGCTACATACAGTAGAGAGGCTACGTACAGTAGAGAGGCTATATACAGTAGAGAGGCTATATACAGTAGAGAGGCTATATACAGTAGAGAGGCTATATACAGTAGAGAAGCTATATACAGTAGAGAGGCTATATACAGTAGAGAGGCTATATACAGTAGAGAGGCTATATACAGTAGAGAGGCTATATACAGGCACCGGTTTGACGGGCTGATTGAGGTAGTATGTACAGTCGTGGCCAAACGTTTTGAGAATGACACAAATTATTAATTTTCAGAGTCTGCTGCCTCAGTGTCTTTAGATATTTTTGTCAGATGTTACTATGGAAAACTGAAGTATAATTACAAGCATTTCATACGTGTCAAAGGCTTTCATTGACAATTACATGAAGTTGATGCAAAGAGTCAATATTTGCAGTGTTGACCCTTCTTTTTCAAGACCTCTGCAATCTGCCCTGGCATGCTGTCAATTAACTTCTGGGCCACATCCTGACTGATGGCAGCCCATTCTTGCATAATCAATGCTTGGAGTTTGTCAGAATTTGTGGGTTTTATGTTTGTCCACCCGCCTCTTGAGGATTGACCACAAGTTCTCAATGGGATTAAGGTCTGGGGAGTTTCCTGGTCATGGACCCAAAGTATTGATACATTCGGCCTCTTGCGAATTGAAGGAAAATGATCAAACACAGAGAGACAAAAGATAAATTATTTTGAATACACCTCACTCTACTAAAGTCACTTCCTGATATGTGTTTATTGGGCTATCAGTATGTGTTTGTGTGCTGTTAGTTTTGGGCCAGGTGCAGAATGGTGCAGACAGGTGCTGCCCGGCTCTTCAGTTTCAGCTTAAACAAAAGACCTGCCATGACGTGTGTTTGAGACTCGCTCCACCTTCCATGACTACTTCACACCTGCAGTTCCAAACAGCTCTCTGATCAGTTACCTGTGATCTCACCTGAACAATGATTTAACAAGCTAAAGGTTATATGATCTCATGCTGTGTTGGTCCTGTGACGACGATGTGTGTGATTCACGTGGACAGAGTAGAGATAGATAGATAGATATTATTTATCTAAGTGTCATACACCTACCGGTCCCACGCCCACATGGGCGTACGGGACACTACAGAACAAAATAAAATTTAATAATTTATACGCATACAATGACCATGGCCAGTCCAGCTACCATCTACCATCTACCATCTACCATCTACCATCTACCATCTAGCCCCACTACACAACCATCTACCATCTACCATCTAGCCCCACTACACAACCATCTACCATCTAGCCCCACTACACAACCAATACATTTCTCGTCCTCTGCCAGGCTTTGTGAACAAACTGAGCAATCTCAAACACGCACTGTCTGAAACAAAATTCAAGCCTCTGCTCGTCGCGTACCCAGAATATGTTTATTTTTTTATTTTTAACCTTTCATTTAACTAGGCAAGTCAGTTAAGTCCAAATTCTTATTTACACTGATGGCCCACCCCGGCCAAACCCTCCCCTAATCCTTCAGGGTTATCGCCAACGTGTCTCAGATCACCATACAGAGGGTAATAAATCACAACATGGATTTAGTTTTCCATTTCCCCAAGATCACACGGTAGATAAATGATCTCCTCTTCAGGCACTCTGTTAAATCTACCCGTCTACCTGTTCCAAAACACAAGTTGTGTGTACTTCTCTGCACACCTTTCTGTCTGAAATGAACAATCTGGGGTTTCTCTTGATTTCTCTCTGATCTCCGTTGATTACACCATAAAGTAACAATATTCAAAATATTCTGGAGGTAATCTTCGTTCTTGCCAAGGACAAAACATGTCATCAGTATACAACAAGATCCCCAAGAATATATCCTTTGTAGGGCTAATCCATTAGCATGTTTACTTTGTAGGGCTAATCCATTAGCATGTTTACTTTGTAGGGCCAACTATTAGCATGTTTACTTTGTAGGGCTAATCCATTAGCATGTTTACTTTGTAGGGCTAATCTATTAGCATGTTTACTTTGTAGGGCTAATCTATTAGCATGTTTACTTTGTAGGGCTAATCCATTAGCATGTTTACTTTGTAGGGCTAACTATTAGCATGTTTACTTTGTAGGGCTAATCTATTAGCATGTTTACTTTGTAGGGCTAATCCATTAGCATGTTTACTTTGTAGGGCTAAACCATTAGCATGTTTACTTTGTAGGGCTAATCTATTAGCATGTTTACTTTGTAGGGCTAAACCATTAGCATGTTTACTTTGTAGGGCTAAACCATTAGCATGTTTACTTTGTAGGGCTAAACCATTAGCATGTTTACTTTGTAGGGCTAATCTATTAGCATGTTTACTTTGTAGGGCTAAACCATTAGCATGTTTACTTTGTAGGGCTAAACCATTAGCATGTTTACTTTGTAGGGCTAAACCATTAGCATGTTTACTTTGTAGGGCTAAACCATTAGCATGTTTACTTTGTAGGGCTAAACCATTAGCATGTTTACTTTGTAGGGCTAATCTATTAGCATGTTTACTTTGTAGGGCCAACTATTAGCATGTTTACTTTGTAGGGCTAATCCATTAGCATTTTTACTTTGTAGGGCTAATCTATTAGCATGTTTACTTTTTAGGGCTAATCTATTAGCATGTTTACTTTGTAGGGCTAATCCATTAGCATGTTTACTTTGTAGGGCTAAACCATTAGCATGTTTACTTTGTAGGGCTAAACCATTAGCATGTTTACTTTGTAGGGCTAATCTATTAGCATGTTTACTTTGTAGGGCTAAACCATTAGCATGTTTACTTTGTAGGGCTAAACCATTAGCATGTTTACTTTGTAGGGCTAAACCATTAGCATGTTTACTTTGTAGGGCTAATCCATTAGCATGTTTACTTTGTAGGGCTAATCCATTAGCATGTTTACTTTGTAGGGCTAAACCATTAGCATGTTTACTTTGTAGGGCTAAACCATTAGCATGTTTACTTTGTAGGGCTAATCTATTAGCATGTTTACTTTGTAGGGCCAACTATTAGCATGTTTACTTTGTAGGGCTAATCCATTAGCATGTTTACTTTGTAGGGCTAATCTATTAGCATGTTTACTTTGTAGGGCTAATCTATTAGCATGTTTACTTTGTAGGGCTAATCCATTAGCATGTTTACTTTGTAGGGCTAAACCATTAGCATGTTTACTTTGTAGGGCTAAACCATTAGCATGTTTACTTTGTAGGGCTAAACCATTAGCATGTTTACTTTGTAGGGCTAATCTATTAGCATGTTTACTTTGTAGGGCTAAACCATTAGCATGTTTACTTTGTAGGGCTAAACCATTAGCATGTTTACTTTGTAGGGCTAAACCATTAGCATGTTTACTTTGTAGGGCTAATCCATTAGCATGTTTACTTTGTAGGGCTAAACCATTAGCAACCATTAGTACATCGTTCCAAGATGGCGTAGCAGTCGGACGTGTGTTTGTCTTGTCCCGTCTTGTCCCGCGTAAATAGTCCTCGTATTTTTTGTATACATTTCGTATATATTTTAATTTCACTTTCCATCTAGGAACTGAATATACATTCCCGCAACCCGCCTCACCCAATGTGGTACGGATCTGCTATTTTTTATACTTTAGAACCGTAACCCCAATCAGAAGCTAGCCAGATAACTAGCTACTAGCTAGTAGTCAGTTAGCCACTGCTGCGGTCTTCACCCTTAACTCGGACACCAGCCAGCTTCAGCTCGGGCCAATACCTGCCAGTCTGCAGGCGCGATATCAACCCAGAGCATATAGGACTGCTTTTTCTCTACCACATCACCGGATTCCTGACGCAAGCTCTGGACAATTACACCGGATCATCGTAGCTAGCTAGCTGCAACCGACTGGCTACTACTGGCTAAGACCTCTGTCCCGAAACAAGCACCAGCTAGCCTTGAGCTAGCCTCGAGCTAGGCCCATCTGCCGGCTAGCCGAAGAGGTCTACCAGCGAATTCTTGGGTTAGAATACCTCTTTTGCCAATTGGACTGGACCCTTTATTGCCGACACGGAGCCCCGCCGATCCATCACGACTGGTCTGCCGACGTAATTGTCCGAGGTGGTTTCAACAGGTTTTTCCATTGCGACGTTTCTGAATACCCATCTGCTAATTATTAGCTGTCTTATCGGCTGCTATATAAATAAGTATACCGGACAATTTTTTTCTTTTTTTTTCTTGGGTCACTATATCTATTTTGCCAATTGGATCGATCCCCTCTACCACACGGAACCCCACTAATCTACCGACAGAAACGAACGAGGTGACAAAAAAAAAAAAAACAGACCTCCATCCTATGTTATCTTGCTACCGATAGCCAGCTACCCGGCCAGCTGTCTGGATCGCCGTGACCCCAACCAACCTCTACTCGCTGGACCCTTATGATCACTCGATTAAGCATGCCTCTCCTTAATGTAAATATGCCTTGTCCATTGCTGTTCTGGTTAGTGTTTATTGGCTTATTTCACTGTAGAGCCTCTACCCCTGCTCACTATATATCCAACCTTTCAGTTCCACCACCCACATATGCGATGACATCACCTGGTTTCAATGATGTTTCTAGAGACAATATCTCTCTCATCATCACTCATTACCTAGGTTTACCTCCACTGTATTCACATCCTACCATACCTTTGTCTGTACATTATTCCTTGAAGCTATTTTATCGCCCCCAGAAACTTACTTTTACTCTCTGTTCTAGACTTTCTAGACGACCAATTCTCATAGGTTTTAGCCGTACCCTTATCCTACTCCTCCTCTGTTCCTCTGGTGATGTAGAGGTGAATCCAGGCCCTGCAGTACCTAGCTCCACTCCTATTCCCCAGGTGCTCTCTTTTGATGACTTCTGTAACCGTAATAGCCTTGGTTTCATGCATGTTAACATTAGAAGCCTCCTCCCTAAGTTTGTTTTGTTCACTGCTTTAGCACACTCTGCCAACCCAGATGTTTTAGCCGTGTCTGAATCCTGGCTTAGGAAGACCACCAAAAATTCTGACATCATCCCTAATTACAAGATTTTCAGACAAGATAGAACGGCCAAAGGGGGCGGTGTTGTAATCTACTGCAAGGATTGCCTGCAGAGTTCTGTTTTACTATCCAGGTCTGTTCCCAAACAATTTGAACTTCTACTTTTAAAAATCCACCTCTCTAAAAACAAGTCTCTCACTGTTGCCGCCTGCTATAGACCACCCTCTGCCCCCAGCTGTGCTCTGGACACCATATGTGAACTGATTGCCCCCCATCGATCTTTAGAGCTTGTGCTGCTAGGCGACCTAAATTGGAACATGCTTAACACCCCAGCCATCCTACAATCTAAGCTTGATGCCCTCAATCTCACACAAATTATCAATGAACCTACCAGGTATCACCCCAATTCCGTAAACACGGGTACCCTCATAGACATCATCCTAACCAACTTGCCCTCCAAATACACCTCTGCTGTTTTCAACCAAGATCTCAGCGATCACTGCCTCATTGCCTGTATCCGTAATGGGTCAGCGATCAAACGACCTCCACTCATCACTGTCAAACGCTCCCTGAAACACTTCAGCGAGCAGGCCTTTCTAATCGACCTGGCCGAGGTATCCTGGAAGGATATTGATCTCATCCCGTCAGTAGAGCATGCTTTCCACCTGGCTACCCCTACCCCGGTCAACAGCACTGGCCTCCCCTCTGCTACTCGCCCACGCCTTCCCCATTTCTCTTTCTCCCAAATACAGTCAGCTGATGTTCTGAAAGAGCTGCAAAATCTGGACCCTTACAAATCAGCCGGGCTAGATAATCTGGACCCTTTCTTTCTAAAACTATCTGCTGAAATTGTTGCCACCCCGATTACCAGCCTTTTCAACCTCTCCTTCGTGTCGTCTGAGATTCCCAAAGATTGTAAAGCAGCTGCGGTTATCCCCCTCTTCAAAAGGGGGGACACTCTTGACCCAAACTGCTACAGACCTATCTCTATCCTACCCTGCCTTTCTAAGGTCTTCGAAAGCCAAGTCAACAAACAGATTACCGACCATCTCGAATCCCACCATACCTTCTCCGCTATGCAATCTGGTTTCAGAGCTGGTCATGGGTGCACCTCAGCCACGCTCAAGGTCATAAACGATATCTTAACCGCTATCGATAGGAAACAGTACTGTGCAGCCGTATTCATTGACCTGGCCAAGGCTTTTGACTCTGTCAATCACCACATCCTCATCGGCAGACTCGACAGCCTTGGTTTCTCTAATGATTGCCTCGCCTGGTTCACCAACTACTTCTCTGATCGAGTTCAGTGTGTCAAATTGGAGGGTCTGTTGTCCGGACCTCTGGCAGTCTCTATGGGGGTGCCACAGGGTTCAATTCTTGGACCGACTCTCTTCTCTGTATACATCAATGATGTCGCTCTTGCTGCTGGTGAGTCTCTGATCCACCTCTACGCAGACGACACTATTCTGTATACTTCTGGCCCTTCTTTTGACACTGTGTTAACAACCCTCCAGGCGAGCTTCAATGCCATACAACTCTCCTTCCGTGGCCTCCAATTGCTCTTAAATACAAGTAAAACTAAATGCATGCTCTTCAACCGATCGCTGCCTGCACCTGCCCGCCTGTCCAACATCACTACTCTGGACGGCTCTGACTTAGAATATGTGGACAACTACAAATACCTAGGTGTCTGGTTAGACTGTAAACTCTCCTTCCAGACTCACATCAAGCATCTCCAATCCAAAGTTAAATCTAGAATCGGCTTCCTATTCCGCAACAAAGCATCCTTCACTCATGCTGCCAAACATACCCTTGTAAAACTGACCATCCTACCAATCCTCGACTTCGGCGATGTCATTTACAAAATAGCATCCAAAACCCTACTCAATAAATTGGATGCAGTCTATCACAGTGCCATCCATTTTGTCACCAAAGCCCCATATACTACCCAACACTGCGACCTGTACGCTCTCGTTGGCTGGCCCTCGCTTCACACTCGTCGCCAAACCCACTGGCTCCAGGTCATCTACAAGACCCTGCTAGGTAAAGTCCCCCCTTATCTCAGCTCGCTGGTCACCATAGCAACGCCCACCCATAGCACGCGCTCCAGCAGGTATATCTCTCTGGTCACCCCCAAAACCAATTCTTCCTTTGGCCGCCTCTCCTTCCAGTTCTCTGCTGCCAATGACTGGAACGAACTACAAAAATCTCTGAAACTGGAAACACTTATCTCCCTCACTAGCTTTAAGCACCAGCTGTCAGAGCAGCTCACAGATTACTGCACCTGTACATAGCCCATCTATAATTTAGCCCAAACAACTACCTCTTTACCTACTGTATTTATTTATTTTGCTCCTTTGCACCCCATTATTTCTATCTCTACTTTGCACCTTCTTCCACTGCAAACCAACCATTCCAGTGTTTTTTTACTTGCTATATTGTATTTACTTCGCCACCATGGCCTTTTTTATATTTTTATTTATTAATATATTTTATTTGCCTTCACCTCCCTTATCTCACCTCACTTGCTCACATTGTATATAGACTTATTTTTCACTGTATTATTGACTGTATGTTTGTTCTACTCCATGTGTAACTATGTGTTGTTGTATGTGTCGAACTGCTTTGCTTTATCTTGGCCAGGTCGCAATTGTAAATGAGAACGTGTTCTCAATTTGCCTACCTGGTTAAATAAAGGTGAAATAAATAAAATAAAATAAAAATGTTTACTTTGTAGGGCTAAACCATTAGCATATAGTGTAAATTAAGTGGTTGAGAGTACATCTCCATGCTGTACACGGTAAGGGGTTTGGAAACCAGCCAGTCCTGAGGTCATTGACCCGAACACAGACAACTGGAGCCAGATAAAGACCTCTGAACTGAAGGCATCATAGAATTTTCCATCAAGTCTCATTTTAATTAGTCTAAAAGCAAGGAAGTATCTATTCACCCAATCAAAAGCCTTTTTGAAAAATCTATACAACAGGCAAAAGTTGGTTCTTTCTCTTGAATTCTGTCCCTAATGGCCTCCCGGGTGGCGCAGTGGTCTAGGGCATGGATAAGAGCGTCTGCTAAATGACTAAAATGTAAATGTAAATGTCCCGTACCACTGTAGAGACAGTATAGATATGGTCTGTACACACGCAGGCTTTCCCGAAAGCCATTCTGTTCATCAGCAAGCTGACCAGACTGTTCTAGATTGTAGGAGAGCCTGTTATTTAGAATGCAAGAATACAATTTACATACAGTGCTAATGAGATTTATCCCTCAATAGTTCAATGGGATTTTAGGGTCATTCAGATACTGGTTAGGGGAGTAGGACTCCCTCTGCATTCAGATACTGGTTAGGGGAGTAGGACTCCCTCTGCATTCAGATACTGGTTAGGGGAGTAGGACTCCCTCTGCATTCAGATACTGGTTAGTGGAGTAGGACTCCCTCTGCATTCAGATACTGGTTAGGGGAGTTTGACTCCCTCTGCATTCAGATACTGGTTAGTGGAGTAGGACTCCCTCTGCATTCAGATACTGGTTAGGGGAGTAGGACTCCCTCTGCATTCAGATACTGGTTAGGGGAGTAGGACTCCCTCTGCATTCAGATACTGGTTAGGGGAGTATGACTCCCTCTGCATTCAGATACTGGTTAGTGGAGTAGGACTCCCTCTGCATTCAGATACTGGTTAGGGGAGTAGGACTCCCTCTGCATTCAGATACTGGTTAGGGGAGTAGGACTCCCTCTGCATTCAGATACTGGTTAGGGGAGTAGGACTCCCTCTGCATTCAGATACTGGTTAGGGGAGTAGGACTCCCTCTGCATTCAGATACTGGTTAGGGAAGTAGGACTCCCTCTGCATTCAGATACTGGTTAGGGGAGTAGGACTCTCTCTGCATTCAGATACTGGTTAGGGGAGTAGGACTCCCTCTGCATTCAGATACTGGTTAGGGGAGTAGGACTCCCTCTGCATTCAGATACTGGCTAGGGGAGTAGGACTCCCTCTGCATTCAGATACTGGTTAGGGGAGTAGGACTCCCTCTGCATTCAGATACTGGTTAGGGGAGTAGGACTCCCTCTGCATTCAGATACTGGTTAGGGGAGTAGGACTCCCTCTGCATTCAGATACTGGTTAGGGGAGTAGGACTCCCTCTGCATTCAGATACTGGTTAGGGGAGCAGGACTCCCTCTGCATTCAGATACTGGTTAGGGGAGTACGACTCCCTCTGCATTCAGATACTGGTTAGGGGAGTACGACTCCCTCTGCATTCAGATACTGGTTAGGGGAGTAGGACTCCCTCTGCATTCAGATACTGGTTAGGGGAGTAGGACTCCCTCTGCATTCAGATACTGGTTAGGGGAGTAGGACTCCCTCTGCATTCAGATACTGGTTAGGGGAGTAGGACTCCCTCTGCATTCAGATACTGGTTAGGGGAGTAGGACTCCCTCTGCATTCAGATACTGGTTAGGGGAGTAGGACTCCCTCTGCATTCAGATACTGGTTAGGGGAGTAGGACTCTCTCTGCATTCAGATACTGGTTAGGGGAGTAGGACTATCTATCTATAAATATATATTTTCCTGCTTAACAAACCCCCCTGTTCCGTTGTTAACTTAGCAGATGGAAAAATAGAGAAAGAATGTTAGCTGAGTGACTAAAGAGACTGTGGAGATCTTGCCCTCTGATAGGCTAGGTGGAAGTTTCACCATATTTCTTATACCAACCAAATCCTCTCAGATCTGCACAAGTGCATGGGGTGTTGGACTTAATGGTTGATTTGGGATCTTTTCTCACTTCCCTCACTCTCTTTGTCCCGCCCATCTTTTGTTTCTTATGCTCTAACTTCCTCCCATCCTCTGCCACTGTCCTTCTAATTTAGACATATTGCTAAAACCTGTCAGTCTATGGAGCTGTTTTGATCTAACACCTATTAGACAGAATTGCCTGGCTGGTGCTACAGTAGCAGTGAGAGGCCAGAGGAGAGGCCAGAGGAGAGGCCAGAGGAGAGACCAGAGTGTCAGGGTTATGTCTGTGTTCTTCTGTTCCACAGACCAGGGGCTGTATTTATACAAGTTGCACCAAAACGTGGATGTGCCAGTTTTTCAAGCAAAAATGTGGCATTTATAAAAACTGAACTTGGTGTGAGAGTGCATATCCTCCCGCAAACGTTATACCATGTGTACACACAGTTTATAATCAAATCAAACTTTATACCATGCGTACACACAGTTTATAATCAAATCAAACGTTATACCATGCGTGCACACAGTTTATAATCAAATCAAACGTTATACCATGCGTACACACAGTTTATAATCAAATCAAACGTTATACCATGTGTACACACAGTTTATAATCAAATCAAACTTTATACCATGTGTACACACAGTTTATAATCAAATCAAACTTTATACCATGTGTACACACAGTTTATAATCAAATCAAACTTTATACCATGCGTACACACAGTTTATAATCAAATCAAACTTTATACCACGCGTACACACAGTTTATAACCAAATCAAATCAAACTTTATACCATGTGTACACACAGTTTATAATCAAATCAAACTTTATACCATGCGTACACACAGTTTATAATCAAATCAAACTTTATACCATGCGTACACACAGTCTATAACCAAATCAAATCAAACTTTATACCATGTGTACACACAGTTTATAACCTGTAACGGCGTTCCTCCTCCTCTTCATACGAAGAGGAGGAGTAGTGATTCGACCAAAATGCAGCTTCTTGATAAGACATGATTTATTAAAGTAAAGACGAAAAAAACACGAAAACACTATAACAAACTACAAAACAACAAACGACGTAGACGCACCTGAACATAAGAACTTACATATAACGAAGAACGCATGAAACAGGAACAGACTACATAAACCGAAAAAAACAAACAAACCGAAAACAGTCCCGTGTGGCGCAACGTACATAGACACAGACACAGGAGACAACCACCCACAAACAAACAGTGTGAAAACACCTACCTTAATATGACTCTCAATCAGAGGAAATGAAAAACACCTGCCTCTAATTGAGAGCCATATCAGGTCACCCTTAAACAAACATAGAAACACATAACATAGACTGCCCACCCAAACTCACGCCCTGACCGACTAACACATACAAAATAACAGACAACCGGTCAGGAACGTGACATAACCCCCACCTCAAGGTGCGTACTCCGAACGCACCACAAAAAGTCTAGGGGAGGGTCTGGGTGGGCGTCTGACCACGGTGGTGGCTCAGGCTCTGGGCGAGGTCCCCACCCCACCATAGTCAATCCCAGCTTACTTCTCCCCCTACGAATGACCACCCTCATATTACAACCCCTAAATTTAAAAGGTAACCTTAAGATAAGGGGCAGCACCGGGACAAGGTAGCTCAGGACAGAGATATAGCTCAGGACAGAGAGGTAGGTCAGGACAGAGAGGTAGGTCAGGACAGAGAGGTAGGTCAGGATAGAGGGGCAACTCCGGACTGAAGGGCAGCTCCGGACAGAGAGACAGCTCTGGACTGAGGGGCAGTTCTGGATAAATAGCCGCTCTGGGCTGAGGGGCAGCTCATGACTGGCTGACGGCTCTGGACGCTCATGGCTGGCTGACGGCTCTGGACGCTCATGGCTGGCTGACGGCTCTGGACGCTCATGGCTGGCTGACGGCTCTGGACGCTCATGGCTGGCTGACGGCTCTGGACGCTCATGGCTGGCTGACGGCTCTGGACGCTCATGGCTGGCTGGCGGCCCTGGCAGATCCTGTCTGGTTGGCGACCCTGGCAGATCCTGTCTGGTTGGCGACCCTGGCAGATCCTGTCTGGTTGGCGACTCTGGCTGCTCCTGTCTGGTTGGCGACTCTGGCAGATCCTGTCTGGTTGGCGACTCTGGCAGATCCTGTCTGGTTGGCGACTCTGGCAGATCCTGTCTGGTTGGCGACTCTGGCAGATCCTGTCTGGTTGGCGACTCTGGCAGATCCTGTCTGGTTGGCGGCTCTGGCCGATCCTGACTGACGAATGGCTCTAGCGGCTCCTGACTGACTAACGGCTCTGACGGCTCGGGACAGACGGGCGGCTCTAACGGCTCCTGACAGACGGGCGGCTCTAACGGCTCCTGACAGACGGATGGCTCAGACGGCACTGGGCAGACGGATGGCTCAGACGGCACTGGGCAGACGGATGGCTCAGATGGCACTGGGCAGACGGATGGCTCAGACGGCACTGGGGAGACGGATGGCTCAGATGGCGCTGGTGAGACGGATGGCTCTGGCCGGATGAGACGCACTGTAGGCCTGGTGCATGGTACCGGAACTGGAGGTACCGGCCTAAGGACACGCACCTTCAGGCTAGTGCGGGGAACAACAACAGGGCACACTGGACTCTCAATGCGCACTATAGGCCTGGTGCGTGGTACCGGAACTGGAGGTACCGGGCTGAGGGCACGCACATCAGGGCGAGTGCGGGGAGAAGGAACAGTGCGTACAGGGCTCTGGAGACGCACAGGTGGCTTAGTGCGTGGTGCCGGAACTGGAGGCACTGGGCTGGAGACACGCACCATAGGGAGAGTGCGTGGAGGAGGAACAGGGCTCTGGAAACGCACTCGAAGCCTGGTGCGTGGTGTAGGCACTGGTGGTACTGGGCTGAGGCGGGGAGGTGGCGCCGGAAATACCGGACCGTGCAGGCGTATTGGCTCCCTTGAGCACTGAGCCTGCCCAACCTTACCTGGCTGAATGCTCCCCGTTGCCCGACCAGTGCGGGGAGGTGGAATAACCCGCACCGGGCTATGTAGGCGAACCGGGGACACCATGCGTAAGGCTGGTGCCATGTAAGCCGGCCCGAGGAGACGCACTGGTGGCCAGATATGTAGGGCCGGCTTCATGACATCCGGCTCAATACTTAATCTAGCCCTACCAGTGCGGGGAGGTGGAATAACCCGCACCGGGCTATGCACACTACAGGAGACACCGTGCGCTCTACTGCGTAACACGGTGTCTGCCCGTACTCCCGCTCTCCACGGTAAGTACAGGGAGTAGGCGCAGGTTTCCTACCTGACTTCGCCACTCTCCCTTTAAGCCCCCCCCCCCCCAAGACATTTTTGGGGTTTTCTCACAGGCTTCCTATCTAGCCGAGTACCTTCATATCTCCGGTTCCCTTGTCCGGTTGCCTCTGCTCTCCTCAGTGCCTCCAGCTGTTCCCATGGGAGGCGATCCCTTCCAGACAGGATCTCCTCCCATGTGTAGCAACTCTTGCCGTTTAATACGTCCTCCCATGTCCACGAGTCCTGGTTATTTTGTTGCGCTCTCCCAAGCCGCTTGGTCGTATTATGGTGGGTGGTTCTGTAACGGCGTTCCTCCTCTTCTTCATACGAAGAGGAGGAGTAGTGATTCGACCAAAATGCAGCTTCTTGATAAGACATGATTTATTAAAGTAAAGACGAAAAAAACACGAAAACACTATAACAAACTACAAAACAACAAACGACGTAGACGCACCTGAACATAAGAACTTACATATAACGAAGAACGCATGAAACAGGAACAGACTACATAAACCGAAAAAAACAAACAAACCGAAAACAGTCCCGTGTGGCGCAACGTACATAGACACAGACACAGGAGACAACCACCCACAAACAAACAGTGTGAAAACACCTACCTTAATATGACTCTCAATCAGAGGAAATGAAAAACACCTGCCTCTAATTGAGAGCCATATCAGGTCACCCTTAAACAAACATAGAAACACATAACATAGACTGCCCACCCAAACTCACGCCCTGACCGACTAACACATACAAAATAACAGACAACCGGTCAGGAACGTGACATAACCCCCACCTCAAGGTGCGTACTCCGAACGCACCACAAAAAGTCTAGGGGAGGGTCTGGGTGGGCGTCTGACCACGGTGGTGGCTCAGGCTCTGGGCGAGGTCCCCACCCCACCATAGTCAATCCCAGCTTACTTCTCCCCCTACGAATGACCACCCTCATATTACAACCCCTAAATTTAAAAGGTAACCTTAAGATAAGGGGCAGCACCGGGACAAGGTAGCTCAGGACAGAGATATAGCTCAGGACAGAGAGGTAGGTCAGGACAGAGAGGTAGGTCAGGACAGAGAGGTAGGTCAGGATAGAGGGGCAACTCCGGACTGAAGGGCAGCTCCGGACAGAGAGACAGCTCTGGACTGAGGGGCAGTTCTGGATAAATAGCCGCTCTGGGCTGAGGGGCAGCTCATGACTGGCTGACGGCTCTGGACGCTCATGGCTGGCTGACGGCTCTGGACGCTCATGGCTGGCTGACGGCTCTGGACGCTCATGGCTGGCTGACGGCTCTGGACGCTCATGGCTGGCTGACGGCTCTGGACGCTCATGGCTGGCTGACGGCTCTGGACGCTCATGGCTGGCTGACGGCTCTGGACGCTCATGGCTGGCTGGCGGCCCTGGCAGATCCTGTCTGGTTGGCGACCCTGGCAGATCCTGTCTGGTTGGCGACCCTGGCAGATCCTGTCTGGTTGGCGACTCTGGCTGCTCCTGTCTGGTTGGCGACTCTGGCAGATCCTGTCTGGTTGGCGACTCTGGCAGATCCTGTCTGGTTGGCGACTCTGGCAGATCCTGTCTGGTTGGCGACTCTGGCAGATCCTGTCTGGTTGGCGACTCTGGCAGATCCTGTCTGGTTGGCGGCTCTGGCCGATCCTGACTGACGAATGGCTCTAGCGGCTCCTGACTGACTAACGGCTCTGACGGCTCGGGACAGACGGGCGGCTCTAACGGCTCCTGACAGACGGATGGCTCAGACGGCACTGGGCAGACGGATGGCTCAGACGGCACTGGGCAGACGGATGGCTCAGACGGCACTGGGCAGACGGATGGCTCAGACGGCACTGGGAAGACGGATGGCTCAGATGGCGCTGGTGAGACGGATGGCTCTGGCCGGATGAGACGCACTGTAGGCCTGGTGCATGGTACCGGAACTGGAGGTACCGGCCTAAGGACACGCACCTTCAGGCTAGTGCGGGGAACAACAACAGGGCACACTGGACTCTCAATGCGCACTATAGGCCTGGTGCGTGGTACCGGAACTGGAGGTACCGGGCTGAGGGCACGCACATCAGGGCGAGTGCGGGGAGAAGGAACAGTGCGTACAGGGCTCTGGAGACGCACAGGTGGCTTAGTGCGTGGTGCCGGAACTGGAGGCACTGGGCTGGAGACACGCACCATAGGGAGAGTGCGTGGAGGAGGAACAGGGCTCTGGAAACGCACTGGAAGCCTGGTGCGTGGTGTAGGCACTGGTGGTACTGGGCTGAGGCGGGGAGGTGGCGCCGGAAATACCGGACCGTGCAGGCGTATTGGCTCCCTTGAGCACTGAGCCTGCCCAACCTTACCTGGCTGAATGCTCCCCGTTGCCCGACCAGTGCGGGGAGGTGGAATAACCCGCACCGGGCTATGTAGGCGAACCGGGGACACCATGCGTAAGGCTGGTGCCATGTAAGCCGGCCCGAGGAGACGCACTGGTGGCCAGATATGTAGGGCCGGCTTCATGACATCCGGCTCAATACTTAATCTAGCCCTACCAGTGCGGGGAGGTGGAATAACCCGCACCGGGCTATGCACACTACAGGAGACACCGTGCGCTCTACTGCGTAACACGGTGTCTGCCCGTACTCCCGCTCTCCACGGTAAGTACAGGGAGTAGGCGCAGGTTTCCTACCTGACTTCGCCACTCTCCCTTTAAGCCCCCCCCCCCCCAAGACATTTTTGGGGTTTTCTCACAGGCTTCCTATCTAGCCGAGTACCTTCATATCTCCGGTTCCCTTGTCCGGTTGCCTCTGCTCTCCTCAGTGCCTCCAGCTGTTCCCATGGGAGGCGATCCCTTCCAGACAGGATCTCCTCCCATGTGTAGCAACTCTTGCCGTTTAATACGTCCTCCCATGTCCACGAGTCCTGGTTATTTTGTTGCGCTCTCCCAAGCCGCTTGGTCGTATTATGGTGGGTGGTTCTGTAACGGCGTTCCTCCTCTTCTTCATACGAAGAGGAGGAGTAGTGATTCGACCAAAATGCAGCTTCTTGATAAGACATGATTTATTAAAGTAAAGACGAAAAAAACACGAAAACACTATAACAAACTACAAAACAACAAACGACGTAGACGCACCTGAACATAAGAACTTACATATAACGAAGAACGCATGAAACAGGAACAGACTACATAAACCGAAAAAAACAAACAATCCGAAAACAGTCCCGTGTGGCGCAACGTACATAGACACAGACACAGGAGACAACCACCCACAAACAAACAGTGTGAAAACACCTACCTTAATATGACTCTCAATCAGAGGAAATGAAAAACACCTGCCTCTAATTGAGAGCCATATCAGGTCACCCTTAAACAAACATAGAAACACATAACATAGACTGCCCACCCAAACTCACGCCCTGACCGACTAACACATACAAAATAACAGACAACCGGTCAGGAACGTGACATAACCAAATCAAATCTAACTTTATACCATGCGTACACACAGTTTATAATCAAATCAAACTTTATACCATGCGTACACACAGTTTATAACCAAATCAAATCAAACGTTATACCATGCGTATAAAGTGGTCAAAGTATTGCGTTGAAGGCAACAGTAGCCTGGTGCAGGAATATATGATGACGCTCTTATTCAGAACAAAAAAAAACTGATAGCTAAATATAATAACAGATAGCTAAATATAATAACAGATAGCTAAATATAATAACAGATAGCTAAATATAAAAACAGATAGCTAAATATAAAAACAGATAGCTAAATATAATAACAGATAGCTAAATATAATAACAGATAACTAAATATAATAACAGATAGCTAAATATAATAACAGATAGCTAAATATAATAACAGATAGCTAAATATAAAAACAGATAGCTAAATATAATAACAGATAGCTAAATATAAAAACAGATAGCTAAATATAATAACAGATAGCTAAATATAATAACAGATAGCTAAATATAATAACAGATAGCTAAATATAATAACAGATAGCTAAATATAATAACAGATAGCTAAATATAATAACAGATAGCTAAATATAAAAACAGATAGCTAAATATAATAACAGATAGCTAAATATAAAAACAGATAGCTAAATATAATAACAGATAGCTAAATATAAAAACAGATAGCTAAATATAAAAACAGATAGCTAAATATAATAACAGATAGCTAAATATAATAACAGATAACTAAATATAATAACAGATAGCTAAATATAATAACAGATAGCTAAATATAATAACAGATAGCTAAATATAATAACAGATAGCTAAATATAATAACAGATAGCTAAATATAATAACAGATAGGTAAATATAATAACAGATAGCTAAATATAATAACAGATAGCTGAATATAATAACAGATAGCTAAATATAATAACAGATAGATGAATATAATAACAGATAGCTGAATATAATAACAGATAGCTAAATACTTATGTCATGCAATAAAATGCAAATTAATTACTTAAAAATCATACAATGTGATTTTCTGGATTTTTGCTTTGTAAGCAGGAAAACCTGCAAAATCGGCAGTGTATCAAATACTTGTTCTCCCCACTGTACATTACTTTGAGTAGACATTGTTTCAGAATTTGCAGGGCAGTGCAGCATATTTAGGTTTTGTGGGAAGAAAATAAATGGCAACCATTATTGAATTTAAATGATCTGTTTACAGGTCCACATGTCATCCAGCAAATGTCACTGCAAAAGACAGCCATCTGCCAACACCTCCAAAGTCATTCGATAAAGTTCACTGTTGCTATTTCCTTCCGATAGCCTACTGTCTTAGTCTAATTCCAAGCAATTAAGGGTGTAATTGTCAGCATAAAAGGTGACATAAAGGGCATGAATCACAAAAGGGCATGAATCATAATGCTTGTTCACACTCATACAGTTAACCCACTGTTCCCCTGAACAAGGCAGTTAATCCACCGTTCCCCTGAACAAGGCAGTTAACCCACTGTTCCCCTGAACAAGGCAGTTAACCCACTGTTCCCCTGAACAAGGCAGTTAACCCACTGTTCCCCTGAACAAGGCAGTTAACCCACTGTTCCCCTGAGCAAGGCAGTTAACCCACTGTTCCCCTGAACAAGGCAGTTAACCCACTGTTCCCCTGAACAAGGCAGTTAACCCACTGTTCCCCTGAGCAAGGCAGTTAACCCACAGTTCCCCTGAGCAAGGCAGTTAACCCACTGTTCCCCTGAGCAAGGCAGTTAACCCACTGTTCCCCTGAGCAAGACAGTTAACCCACTGTTCCCCTGAACAAGGCAGTTAACCCACTGTTCCCCTGAGCAAGGCAGTTAACCCACTGTTCCCCTGAGCAAGGCAGTTAACCCACTGTTCCCCTGAGCAAGGCAGTTAACCCACTGTTCCCCTGAACAAGGCAGTTAACCCACTGTTCCCCTGAACAAGACAGTTAACCCACTGTTCCCCAGGCGCCGAAGACGTGAATGTCTCTGATTCAGAGGGGTTGGGTTAAATGAGGAAGACACATTTCAGTTGAAGCCATTCAGTTGTACAACTGACTAGGTATCTCTCCTCCCCCTTTCCCCTCCCCCTTTTCCCTTGCCCCTCCCCCTGCCCCTCCCCCTTTCCCTTATAAGGGGAAACATGCATATGTTGTGTGTTTTGTATGTGAGATGTGACTCTCCTAGTTCTACATGGTGGAATCAGTGTCTCGTCTTTGTTGTATAGAGAGGTAGTTAGTTGCTGCTGTACTGTATGTGCAGTGTGTGTGTGTGTGTGTGTGTGTGTGTGTGTGCGTGCGTGCGTGCGTGTTGAGGAATTTGCTACTACTGGCGTGGAGTGTTGGAGGAGAGAGGCGAACAGCGACAAGAGTTGTGTTGTTTCGTCTCAGCCGTGTCTTGTATCTCTGGAGAGTTCCATCTGCTGTCGATATCTGATCCGTGATGAGGTAAGGTAATCTGATCCGTGATGAGGTAAGGTAATCTGATCCGTGATGAGGTAAGGTAATCTGATCCGTGATGAGGTAAGGTAATCTGATCCGTGATGAGGTAAGGTAATCTGATCCGTGATGAGGTAAGGTAATCTGATCCGTGATGAGGTAAGGTAATCTGATCCGTGATGAGGTAAGGTAAGCAGCTCACCTGTGCTGCTACGGTTGCATGACTCACTCACCCGTATGAAATGCACCTGAGCTCTATAAACCTCTCAGGCTGTAATTATCCTTCATGATCAGGATCAGTTTCACCACAATTAGCATAGTCATGTGTCATGATGTTTTTCCTTAGCAGGCTGAGGGGCACAAGGGGTTATCTTTCACCGGTGACAGAAGCATTAGAGTTATTTTGGATCAGGACTAAACTGGAGTTGTTTGATCTGGGGGATTGAAGGGGGGGGGGGGGTTTAGATGAAAAGAGTGTTTTTTTCTCCAGATCTTTCTAGAAAGTGCCTGAAGTCAAAGAGCAACCACTTCACTTCAAAGAGAACTTCTGAGATCAACTATATTTTCTTTGCACGTGAGTCACGTGACTTGTGGGGACATTGTTTTGAATAGCTTTTGTTCACCATTCCATTTCGGTCCCCGTATGTAAATGTCCAGGTGCAGTGCTTGTATTGTGACTAGTTTTCCAACCAGGAAGTAGATCATCCTTTTAGATATCAGATGATGAGCTCATCCTTTAGAACATATCTTTAGTGTTTTATGTGGCGTGGCCTGCCATTGATCTGCTTTATTCAGTACTGGATGTGTTACGATGATCATATAAAATAACTGAATATTCGTAGCAGGTTAGGAGAATTAGGTTAAGGTTAGGAAAAGGGTTAGGGTTAGCTAAAATGCTAACAATTTTCTCTGCGACGCCACTTAATTTGACATAACTAGTATCCCGTCTAGCCATAACCCTAGAGAAGCAGGCCTTGTGTCTTGTGACATACTGTAGACATCGTCAATAACTAACAGAGGAAACTAATGTTCCCAAAACACATTTACTTGAACAACAGCCTGGTAAAAGTCTGGTAAAAAAACTAGAAAGAAAAGAATGACTGTTTGTGCTATTTGTACCGTCATTCTGTTACCAAACACACTGTTCTTCAAGTTACATTTCCCAGTAGAAATGGTTTAAAGTAGAACATATCCGTAGACTTGTATGTGTTGTTTAACTTAGCAATCATTGGTTTATTTTTGACATACATTTGAAAGGGAAAAAAATCTGAGTCTCAGCATTACCTCTTGTTATATCGTGGAATTGCCCATAACCATCCACATCCACCCACATTGTCTCAATTACTTTTCCCAAAACGTTTGGAGCCTCTTAGAGTCTCCTGGCTGACGTTGGTTGGCTGATGCCCCCCCTGAGAACCTTCAGGAATGCCAACCAGGGCCCTGGGTTTGTGTGTGTGTGGGGGGGGGGGGGGGGGGGTCCTAGATCGGCACTCCTACTCTGAGACGCTTTCTGCAGGACCCTGGCTGGGATTCCTGGATCTGTGGGGGCTGGGCTCTGGGCCTCGGGCCAAGGCAGCTGCGGTGTGATCCAGCTTAGAGCTGTTCATTTACCTCTAGTCCTGTGTTAAGCCTGTGTTAAGAACAGGAGGTGTAGGCTAATCACTGCTGAGTGCAGTAGGAGGGGCAGCCAGTAGCTAGCTGCACTGACGGGCCGTAACACCAGCCCCCTACTGACCCCTCTTTGTGGGCCCAGGTGAGTCTTGCTATCAGAATGTCAATGCTAAGGAGGGAGAGGGAGAGGGGAGAAGAGGGGAGAGGGAGAGGGGAGAGGGAGAGGGGAGAGGGAGAGGAGGGGAGAGGGGAGAGGAGATAGGGAAGAGGTAGAGAGGGGAGAAGAGAGGGAGAAGAGAGAGAGAAGAGAGGGAGAGGGGAGAGGGGGAGAAGAAGAGAGGGAGAGGAGAGAGGAGGGAGAAGAGAGAGAAGGGTAAAACAGGCTTTGTCGTGTAGCCAATGTTTTTGCATTATGGTTTACCCAACAGGTGTTATCACTACTATCCTTCAGGCAATATCCTTTCTGCTTTTGTTAGAGATGACATTTGGTAACGGTAGGAGTTATTTTTTGATTTATGAGAAGTGTCATGTGGAATGTGCGTTATTAGTTTTGAGTCTCTGATAAGGTATTGTCTCTGTCGTCATACGGCATCTCACTGAGTGTTGTATTCCATTCCATCAGCTGAAGGAATCTCACTCTCTCACTCTCTCACTCTCTCACACTCTCACTCTCTCACTCTCTCACTTTCACTCTCTCATTCTCACTCTCTCACACTCTCACTTTCACTCGCTCACACTCTCGCACTCTCTCATTCTCTCACTCTCGCACTCTCACACTCTCACTCGCTCACTATCTCACTCTCTCGTTCTCGCACAACCTCACTCTCTCACTCTCTCACTCTCTCAGTGCATGAGGGTTTCTCCCCAGGAGTATGTGTTTTGGATTTTGAGAATGTGAGCGTTCAAACGTATCATCCAATAGTTTGTATACTTCAGTCCAGAAGTGATTGAGGACTGGGCCGGACGATAGTATGTGGGTGTGATTAGCCCTTCTCTCCCAACAGTTACGCCAGCAACTTGGCGTGATATCACGGTTACCCAGCAACTTGGTGTAATGTTACAGTGACCCAGCAACTTGGTGTGATGTCACAGTGACCCAGCAACTTGGTGTGATGTCACAGTGACCCAGCAACTTGGTGTGATGTCACAGTGACCCAGCAACTTGGTGTGATGTCACAGTGACCCAGCAACTTGGTGTGATGTCACAGTGACCCAGCAACTTGGTGTGATGTCACAGTGACCCAGCAACTTGGTGTGATGTCACGGTTCTATTTGATTGTATTATAGGAGTAATTAAAAATCTTGACTGTTTTGCTGCTTTAATCCCCGGTCCCGATCCTTTCTGGCTCTCAGCCTGCTGAGGAGGAACCCGCCTGGGTTCAAGTACTATTTGAAATCTTTCAAATACTTTGAGTGTTTCCTTTCACCTGACTTAAGCGCCACTGTGCCAGCCGCCAGGTGGACAATGTTTTATTTTCTATTGGTACTATTGCAACAGGCAAGTTCATTCAAGATAAAGTGCATTTGAAAATAATTTCAAATACTATTTGAGCCCATGTCTGGGAGAAGCATTTCAGTGCAATGGCGTTTCTCTTTGATTTCTGTTTTTACATTCCAGTTCCATTCCAGTTACAAGTTCAACTGGTTTGTGTTTGAAGCGTGTGTGTTAAACAGAATTGATCACTTTAGTTGAGTCACATATTCTATTCTCAGCAGCGTTCCATAACTATGCTACCAGATCATGTGTTCTATTCATCATCGCTTTGTTTGGCCTCTATTCCTTTTGTAATTCATTATGAGAAGTCATTGAATATGTCAACGAAATGGGCGTGTGGAGATTTGCTTTAAAATATCAGTAACAGGTACACACATCATTTGTTTGCCTGCTTCATTTAGCCAATGCTACATACTACTTTATAAGCATCAATGCTACATACTATTTCTACAGCTATTTCCATGTTAAAGGGCCCACAAGCACCAACGTGTAAAGTTCATAGGAGCACGTTAGCATGTGTGTCAAATGAGTCTTAATGTTTTGGCAAAATTAAGTCATATTTAAAAACGTTAAACCCTTTTCCATCGTAAAAATCAAATAAGAATAAGCCTTAAAGGGCTTTGATTCCTGGTCAAACAGATGTAAACGGGGTCTTAAACAACATCTCCCAGAAATCTAATTCTATTGGTCACATAAACGTATTTAGCAGATGTTATTGTGGGTGTAGTGAAATGATGTGTTACTAGCTCCAACAGCGTAATAGTGTCTAACAATTCAAAACAATACACATAAATCTCAAAGTAAAAGAATGGAATTAAGAAATATTAAAATATTAGGACGAGCAATGTCGGAGTGGCATTGACTAGAATACAGTAGAATAGAATACAGTATATACATATGAGATGAGTAAAACAGTACGTAAACATGATTAATGTTCCTAGTGTTACATTTACATTACATTTAAGTCATTTAGCAGACGCTCTTATCCGTGTTCCATAATTAAAGTGCCCAGTGTTCCATTATTAAAGTGACCAGTGTTCCATTATTAAAGTGACCAGTGTTCCATTATTAAAGTGACCAGTGTTCCATGATTAAAGTGACCAGTGTTCCATGATTAAAGTGACCAGTGTTCCATGATTAAAGTGACCAGTGTTCCAGTATTAAAGTGACCAGTGTTCCATTATTAAAGTGACCAGTGTTCCATTATTAAAGTGACCAGTGTTCCATTATTAAAGTGACCAGTGTTCCATTATTTCAAGTGACCAGTGTTCCATGATTAAAGTGACCGGTGTTCCATGCCTATGTGCATAGGGACAGCAGGTGCAGGGTTGAGTAACCGGGTGTTAGCCAGCTAGTGGCATTGACTAAGTTCAGTGCAGGCTACTGGGTGGAGGACAACTAGTGATGGCTGTTTAACAGTCTGATGGCCTTGAGATAGAAGACGTTTTTCAGTCTCTTGGTCCCAGCATTGATGCACCTGTACTGACCTCGCCTTCTGGATGATAGTGGGGTGAACAGGCCGTGGCTTGGGTGGTTGATGTCCTTGAAGATCTTTTTGGCTTTACCTCAGTTAACCTCTACTTCCTCAGAATCCCGGGTCCGGGAGCACCCCCACCAGTAAAAAAGATGACTAGCATAGGCTAGCATAGCGTCACAAGTAAATAGTAGCATCTAAATATCATTAAATCACAAATCCAAGACACCAGATGAAAGATAAACATCTTGGTAATCAAGCCATCATTTCTGATTTTTAAAATGTTTTACAGGGAAGACACAATATGTAAATCTATTAGCTAACCACGTTAGCAAAAGACTCCACTTTTATTACTCCATCAGTTTTTGACTCCATCAGTAGCTGTAACGGCAGTCCTCCTCCTCTTCATCTGAAGAGGAGGAGTATTGAGGGAACCAAGGCGCAGCGTAGTGAAAAGACATGATTTATTCAACAAAACACGAACTTGACTAAACTAACAAAAACAACAAACGGTGTAGACAGACCTAGACGACGTACTTACATAAAACAAGAAAAAACGCACGAATAGGAACATAGGCTACACAAACCGAACAAACCGTAAACAGTCCAGCGTGGTGTACAGACACAGACACGGAAGACAATCACCCACAACGAACACTGTGACAACGCCTACCTAAATATGACTCTTAATTAGAGGAACGCCAAACACCTGCTTCTAATTAAGAGCCATACCAGGCAACCCAAAAACCAACACAGAAACAGAAAACATAGAATGCCCACCCAACCTCACGTCCTGACCAACTAACACACATAAACTAACAGAAATAGGTCAGGAACGTGACAGTAGCTATCACAAATTCGGCCAAATAAAGATATAAATAGCCACTAACCAAGAAACAACCTCATCAGATGACAGTCTGATAACATATTTATTGTATAGCATATGTTTTGTTAGAAAAATGTGCATATTTCAGGTATAAATCATAGTTTACCATTGCAGCCACCATCACAAATCGACTAGAATAACTACAGAGAGCATCTTGTATTACCTAATTACTCATCATAAAACATTTCTTAAAAATACACAGTGTACAGCAATGGAAAGACACAGATCTTGTGAATCCAGACAATATTTCAGATTTTCTAAGTGTTTTACAGCGAAAACACAATATAGCGTTATATTAGCTTAGCACAGTAGCAAACCAAACAACAGCATTGATTCCAGCCAAACATAGCGATAACGTATTCACCACCAAAATATATTAATTTTCACTAACCTTCTCAGAATTCTTCAGATGACAGTCCTGTAACATCATATTACACAATGCATATAGAGTTTGTTCGAAAATGTGCATATTTAGCGGCACAAATCGTGCTTATACAATGAGAAAAGTTGCCAAGCTCCCCAGAAAATTTCGGGCGCCATCTTGGAGAGTCACCTAGTCTAATCAATAAATAATCATAAACTTGACTAAAAAATACAGGGTGGACAGCAATTGAAAGACAAATTAGTTCTTAATGCAATCGCTGAATTACATTTTTATAATTAACCTTACTGCGCAATACTGGGTGCAATACAAGGTGCGATAGCGCAAGGCTACACGGCAAATAATGGCGTCTTATGCATTTTACTTTTTCAACAGAACAACGAATTATCAGCATAAATAGTACTTACTATTAGCTGAACTACCATCAGAATCTTGAGAAAGGTGTCCGTTGGCCAAAATAATCGTTGCTGGGTTGGAGAATGTTTCCCTCGACGTTGCAATTAGCAGTACACAATGGCATTCGAGAGAGAGATACCCAACTCAATACAACGTCAGAAAATGAAATGCCCGAAAATCGCAATATACTGACATAAACTGATATAAATCGGTTTAAAATAACAAGATTATGATGTCTTTAAAGCCTATATCGAATAAAAACAGAGCCGGATATATCTAGTTTCTAAAACCAGAGCTTCTAAAAAGACATTCCAAGACCCTTTCTGCGTCAGCGCGAAGGCCTAAAAGGGTGGACACCTCGATTCCAATCAATTTATCAACTTTCTGAACTATGTAGAGACTCCATTTCAACTCTCCCTATTCGCTAACAACCAGGGGAAGGCGTATGCAGTGCATCTCAACCAATAGAAGACAGTCAGGGTTATCCACAGGTCTGGGAACAGCAAGCAGATTTCACCATTTTCAAATCCTCATAGGAGAATTGCTCTAAGTCGAGTTCTGTTTCACTTACAGGCATAATTCAAACGGTTTTAGAAACTAGAGAGTGTTTTCTATCCAATAGTAATAATAATATGCATATTGCACGAGCAAGAATTGAGTACGAGGCAGTTTAATTTGGATACGAATTTGTGCTATGTCGAAATGGCACCCCCCTAGTGGCAAGAAGTTTTAAGGGCTTTACCTTAGTTAGATGCTGGTGATGAGAGAAAGGGCTTTACCTCAGTTAGATGCTGGTGAGGAAAAAAAGGGCTTTACCTCAGTTAGATGCTGGTGAGGAGAGAAGGGCTTTATCTTCGTTAGATGCTGGTGAGGAGAGAAGGGCTTTACCTCAGTTAGATGCTGGTGAGGAGAGAAGGGCTTTACCTCAGTTAGATGCTGGTGAGGAGAGAAAGGGCTTTACCTCAGTTAGATGCTGGTGAGGAGAGAAGGGCTTTACCTCAGTTAGATGCTGGTGAGGAGAGAAGGGCTTTACCTCAGTTAGATGCTGGTGAGGAGAGAAAGGGCTTTAGCTCAGTTAGATGCTGGTGAGGAGAGAAAGGGCTTTACCTCAGTTAGATGCTGGTGAGGAGAGAAGGGCTTTACCTCAGTTAGATGCTGGTGAGGAGAGAAAGGGCTTTAGCTCAGTTAGATGCTGGTGAGGAGAGAAAGGGCTTTACCTCAGTTAGATGCTGGTGAGGAGAGAAGGGCTTTACCTCAGTTAGATGCTGGTGAGGAGAGAAGGGCTTTACCTCAGTTAGATGCTGGTGAGGAGAGAAAGGGCTTTACCTCAGTTAGATGCTGGTGAGGAGAGAAGGGCTTTACCTCAGTTAGATGCTGGTGAGGAGAGAAGGGCTTTACCTCAGTTAGATGCTGGTGAGGAGAGAAAGGGCTTTACCTCAGTTAGATGCTGGTGAGGAGAGAAAGGGCTTTACCAAAGACAGTACAGTATAAGGTTCAGTAACTCTGTGGCTTTACCTCAGAATGTGTCGGAAATATGAGTGCTGCTAGTGCTAACGAGAACGTTGATTTGGTGCCAAAGAAAAGCACATCTTCGGTGGTACGGCAGTATTTCAGTACATCTTCAGTGGTATGGCAGTATTTCAGCACATCTTCAGTGGTATGGCAGTATTTCAGCACATCTTCAGTGGTATGGCAGTATTTCAGCACATCTTCAGTGGTATGGCAGTATTTCAGCACATCTTCAGTGGTATGGCAGTATTTCAGCACATCTTCAGTGGCATGGCAGTATTTCAGTACATCTTCAGTGGCATGGCAGTATATTCAGTGGTATGGCAGTATTTCAGTACATCTTCAGTGGCATGGCAGTATTTCAGCACATCTTCAGTGGCATGGCAGTATTTCAGTACATCTTCAGTGGTATGGCAGTATATTCAGTGGTACGGCAGTATTTCAGCACATCTTCAGTGGTACGGCAGTATTTCAGTACATCTTCAGTGGTATGGCAGTATATTCAGTGGTACGGCAGTATTTCAGCACATCTTCAGTGGCATGGCAGTATTTCAGTACATCTTCAGTGGTATGGCAGTATTTCAGCACATATTCAGTGGTACGGCAGTATTTCAGCACATATTCAGTGGTATGGCAGTATTTCAGCACATCTTCAGTGGCATGGCAGTATTTCAGTACATCTTCAGTGGCATGGCAGTATTTCAGCTACAGGCAAACCGATATCAACCAAATGCAAGTGTTGTGAAAAAGGTGCCTCAGAGTTGTGGAAACAACAAGAGGCAACACAACACATTTATTCAATCAATTGAATGGATAAGCGCCCCCTACTTTACGACGATTGCGTTCAGCCACAACCAGCCACCTACGTTAAACAGGCGTTGATTGCCAATGTGTTTTCAAGTGTAACGCCATACGAAAAAACCCACCGAGGCTATCACCTATCACCTATCGCCTATCACCTATCGCCTGTCACCTATCACCTATCACCTATCGCCTATCGCCTATCGCCTGTCACATAGGCCGTCATTGTAACTAAGAATTTTTTCTTAAACTGACTTGCCAAGTTAAATAAACGTGAAATAAAATAAATAAATAAATAAACATTGCCAAAGACATGCTTTCTATTGACACAGTCAGCAAAGACGGCTTCAAGAGGATGATAAACAAGCTGGACAGGAGATGCAAGATTCCGTCTCAGCACATATTTGTCCCAAGTTGCCATTCCAACACTATAACAAAATGGAGGGAGAAGATGAAACATGTCGCGTTGAATGACTGGACCAGACTTCAATGTTTTGGGACACGGCCTGCACCTTAAAATCGGTAGGCTACACGTTACATGTTTTGTTAAGGCACTTTGACTTCATCATTTCAATTCTAATAACGATTGAGCCCGACTTACTAATACATAATTACACAACCATCAGCTTCCTATTTCATCTACATCATTCACTCAGGTTATTTAAGAATTCATAATGGTAAAATAGGAAATAGTAACTCAAAATGGGATTAATTAATATGTATATTCATAGTTAATATAGCACACTATATTTTGATGATTACCTTAAAATGGTATGTTTGTTAATATTAATGTGTATCATTAGGTAGGTGTAATGTTTATATCATCATATGTAGCCTATAACAATGTTGGACAATATTGGTTTAATTTCGCTTAGTATTCAGTTACAAGTGATGTTCTCTACCCTGACAGTATATATTCATTCATATGATCTTATTTTAGAAGTGATGTTTTCTACCCAGACGCTTGTTTTAACTAAGTCTGATGGAATTACCACGTTTTCAGCCAAGTGTCACAACTCATAATTGCAATATCCCCCCCCCATCTAATGCAATTAGATATTTTGTCCAGATTGTGCAGCCCTACCCCATAGGGCCATCACCCCACCAGTCTGATGTGTGTGTGTGTGGGGGGGGGGGGGGGGGGTGACGTGACCTACCATAGGGGCGATGTGGTTGCTCTGTCATTATGGATACCACCCAGGTTGTCCTGTCGTCAGGGCAGGTTGGTATGTGAGGAATGTGAAGGGAACACTTGAACTGAAGGTTAGAGAGGCGCATCTCTCCCACTGCAGAGCCGCCCCCCCCCCCCCCCCCCCCCCCCTTAACTCCTGTGGTCTGGTTTTAATTAGACTCGTTTAAATATGTAAATATGATGAGAGACAGTCACAGGGAGATTGAACAAACACAACTCTTCTTCAGAGAACATTGACTTTTCTTTTCAAGGAACAAAATACTCTAAAATGTCACATAACAGGAAAATCTGGAAATGCTTAATTTGTTTCCCCATTAATTGTCTGTCAGCCCTGGCCTAGTTTATATAGCAGCCATCCACCTGAGGAGAGGTGTGAACAGTGAGTAGTGATGATGAGGGAGAGGTGTGGACAGTGAGTAGTGATGATGAGGGAGAGGTGTGAACAGTTAGTAGTGATGATGAGGGAGAGGTGTGAACAGTGAGTAGTGATGATGAGGGAGAGGTGTGAACAGTGAGTAGTGATGATGAGGGAGAGGTGTGGACAGTGAGTAGTGATGATGAGGGAGAGGTGTGAACAGTGAGTAGTGATGATGAGGGAGAGGTGTGAACAGTGAGTAGTGGTGATGAGGGAGAGGTGTGAACAGTGAGTAGTGATGATGAGGGAGAGGTGTGAACAGTGAGTAGTGGTGATGAGGGAGAGGTGTGGACAGTGAGTAGTGATGATGAGGGAGAGGTGTGAACAGTGAGTAGTGATGATGAGGGAGAGGTGTGAACAGTGAGTAGTGATGATGAGGGAGAGGTGTGAACAGTGAGTAGTGATGATGAGGGAGAGGTGTGAACAGTGAGTAGTGATTATAAGGGAGAGGTGTGAACAGTGAGTAGTGATGATGAGGGAGAGGTGTGAATAGTGAGTAGTGATGATGAGGGAGAGGTGTGAACAGTGAGTAGTGATGATGAGGGAGAGGTGTGAACAGTGAGTAGTGATGATGAGGGAGAGGTGTGAACAGTGAGTAGTGATGATGAGGGAGAGGTGTGAACAGTGAGTAGTGATGATGAGGTGTGAACAGTGAGTAGTGATTATGAGGGAGAGGTGTGAACAGTGAGTAGTGATCATGAGGGAGAGGTGTGAACAGTTAGTAGTGATGATGAGGTGTGAACAGTGAGTAGTGATGATGAGGGAGAGGTGTGAACAGTGAGTAGTGATGATGAGGGAGAGGTGTGAACAGTGAGTAGTGATGATGAGGGAGAGGTGTGAACAGTGAGTAGTGATGATGAGGGAGAGGTGTGAACAGTGAGTAGTGATGATGAGGGAGAGGTGTGAACAGTGAGTAGTGATTATAAGGGAGAGGTGTGAACAGTTAGTAGTGATGATGAGGTGTGAACAGTGAGTAGTGGTGATGAGGGAGAGGTGTGAACAGTGAGTAGTGATGATGAGGGAGAGGTGTGAACAGTGAGTAGTGATCATGAGGGAGAGGTGTGAACAGTTAGTAGTGATGATGAGGTGTGAACAGTGAGTAGTGATGATGAGGGAGAGGTGTGAACAGTGAGTAGTGATGATGAGGGAGAGGTGTGAACAGTGAGTAGTGATTATAAGGGAGAGGTGTGAACAGTGAGTAGTGGTGATGAGGGAGAGGTGTGAACAGTGAGTAGTGATGATGAGGGAGAGGTGTGAATAGTGAGTAGTGATTATAAGGGAGAGGTGTGAACAGTGAGTAGTGATGATGAGGGAGAGGTGTGAATAGTGAGTAGTGATTATAAGGGAGAGGTGTGAACAGTGAGTAGTGATGATGAGGGAGAGGTGTGAACAGTGAGTAGTGATGATGAGGGAGAGGTGTGAACAGTGAGTAGTGATGATGAGGGAGAGGTGTGAACAGTGAGTAGTGATGATGAGGGAGAGGTGTGAATAGTGAGTAGTGATGATGAGGGAGAGGTGTGGACAGTGAGTAGTGATGATGAGGGAGAGGTGTGGACAGTGAGTAGTGATGATGAGGGAGAGGTGTGAACAGTGAGTAGTGATGATGAGGGAGAGGTGTGAATAGTGAGTAGTGATGATGAGGGAGAGGTGTGAATAGTGAGTAGTGATGATGAGGGAGAGGTGTGAACAGTGAGTAGTGATGATGAGGGAGAGGTGTGAACAGTGAGTAGTGATGATGAGGGAGAGGTGTGAATAGTGAGTAGTGATGATGAGGGAGAGGTGTGGACAGTGAGTAGTGATGATGAGGGAGAGGTGTGGACAGTGAGTAGTGATGATGAGGGAGAGGTGTGAACAGTGAGTAGTGATGATGAGGGAGAGGTGTGAACAGTGAGTAGTGATGATGAGGTGTGAACAGTGAGTAGTGATGATGAGGGAGAGGTGTGAACAGTGAGTAGTGATTATAAGGGAGAGGTGTGAACAGTGAGTAGTGATGATGAGGGAGAGGTGTGAACAGTGAGTAGTGATGATGAGGGAGAGGTGTGAACAGTGAGTAGTGATGATGAGGGAGAGGTGTGAACAGTGAGTAGTGATGATGAGGTGTGAACAGTGAGTAGTGATGATGAGGGAGAGGTGTGAACAGTGAGTAGTGATGATGAGGGAGAGGTGTGAACAGTGAGTAGTGATGATGAGGGAGAGGTGTGAACAGTGAGTAGTGATGATGAGGGAGAGGTGTGAACAGTGAGTAGTGATGATGAGGGAGAGGTGTGAACAGTGAGTAGTGATGATGAGGGAGAGGTGTGAACAGTGAGTAGTGATGATGAGGGAGAGGTGTGAACAGTGAGTAGTGATGATGAGGTGTGAACAGTGAGTAGTGATGATGAGGGAGATGTGTGAACAGTGAGTAGTGATGATGAGGGAGAGGTGTGAACAGTGAGTAGTGATGATGAGGGAGAGGTGTGAACAGTGAGTAGTGATGATGAGGTGTGAACAGTGAGTAGTGATGATGAGGGAGAGGTGTGAACAGTGAGTAGTGATGATGAGGGAGAGGTGTGAACAGTGAGTAGTGATGATGAGGGAGAGGTGTGAACAGTGAGTAGTGATGATGAGGGAGAGGTGTGAATAGTGAGTAGTGATGATGAGGGAGAGGTGTGGACAGTGAGTAGTGATGATGAGGGAGAGGTGTGGACAGTGAGTAGTGATGATGAGGGAGAGGTGTGAACAGTGAGTAGTGATGATGAGGGAGAGGTGTGAACAGTGAGTAGTGATGATGAGGTGTGAACAGTGAGTAGTGATGATGAGGGAGAGGTGTGAACAGTGAGTAGTGATTATAAGGGAGAGGTGTGAACAGTGAGTAGTGATGATGAGGGAGAGGTGTGAACAGTGAGTAGTGATGATGAGGGAGAGGTGTGAACAGTGAGTAGTGATGATGAGGGAGAGGTGTGAACAGTGAGTAGTGATGATGAGGTGTGAACAGTGAGTAGTGATGATGAGGGAGAGGTGTGAACAGTGAGTAGTGATGATGAGGGAGAGGTGTGAACAGTGAGTAGTGATGATGAGGGAGAGGTGTGAACAGTGAGTAGTGATGATGAGGGAGAGGTGTGAACAGTGAGTAGTGATGATGAGGGAGAGGTGTGAACAGTGAGTAGTGATGATGAGGGAGAGGTGTGAACAGTGAGTAGTGATGATGAGGGAGAGGTGTGAACAGTGAGTAGTGATGATGAGGTGTGAACAGTGAGTAGTGATGATGAGGGAGATGTGTGAACAGTGAGTAGTGATGATGAGGGAGAGGTGTGAACAGTGAGTAGTGATGATGAGGGAGAGGTGTGAACAGTGAGTAGTGATGATGAGGTGTGAACAGTGAGTAGTGATGATGAGGGAGAGGTGTGAACAGTGAGTAGTGATGATGAGGGAGAGGTGTGAACAGTTAGTAGTGATGATGAGGGTGTGAACAGTGAGTAGTGATGATGAGGGAGAGGTGTGAACAGTGAGTAGTGATCATGAGGGAGAGGTGTGAACAGTTAGTAGTGATGATGAGGTGTGAACAGTGAGTAGTGATGATGAGGGAGAGGTGTGAACAGTGAGTAGTGATGATGAGGGAGAGGTGTGAACAGTGAGTAGTGATGATGAGGGAGAGGTGTGGACAGTGAGTAGTGATGATGAGGGAGAGGTGTGACTAGTGAGTAGTGATTATAAGGGAGAGGTGTGAACAGTGAGTAGTGATGATGAGGGAGAGGTGTGAATAGTGAGTAGTGATTATAAGGGAGAGGTGTGAACAGTGAGTAGTGATGATGAGGGAGAGGTGTGAACAGTGAGTAGTGATGATGAGGGAGAGGTGTGAACAGTGAGTAGTGATGATGAGGGAGAGGTGTGAATAGTGAGTAGTGATTATAAGGGAGAGGTGTGAACAGTGAGTAGTGATGATGAGGGAGAGGTGTGAATAGTGAGTAGTGATTATAAGGGAGAGGTGTGAACAGTGAGTAGTGATGATGAGGGAGAGGTGTGAACAGTGAGTAGTGATGATGAGGGAGAGGTGTGAACAGTGAGTAGTGATGATGAGGGAGAGGTGTGAATAGTGAGTAGTGATTATAAGGGAGAGGTGTGAACAGTGAGTAGTGATGATGAGGGAGAGGTGTGAATAGTGAGTAGTGATTATAAGGGAGAGGTGTGAACAGTGAGTAGTGATGATGAGGGAGAGGTGTGAACAGTGAGTAGTGATGATGAGGGAGAGGTGTGAACAGTGAGTAGTGATGATGAGGGAGAGGTGTGAACAGTGAGTAGTGATGATGAGGGAGAGGTGTGAACAGTGAGTAGTGATGATGAGGTGTGAACAGTGAGTAGTGATGATGAGGGAGATGTGTGAACAGTGAGTAGTGATGATGAGGGAGAGGTGTGAACAGTGAGTAGTGATTATAAGGGAGAGGTGTGAACAGTGAGTAGTGGTGATGAGGGAGAGGTGTGAACAGTGAGTAGTGATGATGAGGGAGAGGTGTGAATAGTGAGTAGTGATTATAAGGGAGAGGTGTGAACAGTGAGTAGTGATGATGAGGGAGAGGTGTGAATAGTGAGTAGTGATTATAAGGGAGAGGTGTGAACAGTGAGTAGTGATGATGAGGGAGAGGTGTGAACAGTGAGTAGTGATGATGAGGGAGAGGTGTGAACAGTGAGTAGTGATGATGAGGGAGAGGTGTGAACAGTGAGTAGTGATGATGAGGGAGAGGTGTGAATAGTGAGTAGTGATGATGAGGGAGAGGTGTGGACAGTGAGTAGTGATGATGAGGGAGAGGTGTGGACAGTGAGTAGTGATGATGAGGGAGAGGTGTGAACAGTGAGTAGTGATGATGAGGGAGAGGTGTGAATAGTGAGTAGTGATGATGAGGGAGAGGTGTGAACAGTGAGTAGTGATGATGAGGGAGAGGTGTGAACAGTGAGTAGTGATGATGAGGGAGAGGTGTGAACAGTGAGTAGTGATGATGAGGGAGAGGTGTGAACAGTGAGTAGTGATGATGAGGGAGAGGTGTGAACAGTGAGTAGTGATGATGAGGGAGAGGTGTGAACAGTGAGTAGTGATGATGAGGGAGAGGTGTGAACAGTGAGTAGTGATGATGAGGGAGAGGTGTGAACAGTGAGTAGTGATGATGAGGGAGAGGTGTGAACAGTGAGTAGTGATGATGAGGGAGAGGTGTGAACAGTGAGTAGTGATGATGAGGGAGAGGTGTGAACAGTGAGTAGTGATGATGAGGGAGAGGTGTGAACAGTGAGTAGTGATGATGAGGGAGAGGTGTGAACAGTGAGTAGTGATGATGAGGGAGAGGTGTGAACAGTGAGTAGTGATGATGAGGGAGAGGTGTGAACAGTGAGTAGTGATGATGAGGGAGAGGTGTGAACAGTGAGTAGTGATGATGAGGGAGAGGTGTGAACAGTGAGTAGTGATGATGAGGGAGAGGTGTGAACAGTGAGTAGTGATGATGAGGGAGAGGTGTGAACAGTGAGTAGTGATTGATAAGGGAGAGGTGTGAACAGTGAGTAGTGATGATGAGGGAGAGGTGTGAACAGTGAGTAGTGATGAGAGGGGAGTGAGTAGTAGTGAGAGAGGTGTGAACAGTGAGTAGTGATGATGAGGGAGAGGTGTGAACAGTGAGTAGTGATCATGAGGGAGAGGTGTGAACAGTTAGTAGTGATGATGAGGTGTGAACAGTGAGTAGTGATGATGAGGGAGAGGTGTGAACAGTGAGTAGTGATGATGAGGGAGAGGTGTGAACAGTGAGTAGTGATGATGAGGGAGAGGTGTGGACAGTGAGTAGTGATGATGAGGGAGAGGTGTGACTAGTGAGTAGTGATTATAAGGGAGAGGTGTGAACAGTGAGTAGTGATGATGAGGGAGAGGTGTGAATAGTGAGTAGTGATTATAAGGGAGAGGTGTGAACAGTGAGTAGTGATGATGAGGGAGAGGTGTGAACAGTGAGTAGTGATGATGAGGGAGAGGTGTGAACAGTGAGTAGTGATGATGAGGGAGAGGTGTGAATAGTGAGTAGTGATTATAAGGGAGAGGTGTGAACAGTGAGTAGTGATGATGAGGGAGAGGTGTGAATAGTGAGTAGTGATTATAAGGGAGAGGTGTGAACAGTGAGTAGTGATGATGAGGGAGAGGTGTGAACAGTGAGTAGTGATGATGAGGGAGAGGTGTGAACAGTGAGTAGTGATGATGAGGGAGAGGTGTGAATAGTGAGTAGTGATTATAAGGGAGAGGTGTGAACAGTGAGTAGTGATGATGAGGGAGAGGTGTGAATAGTGAGTAGTGATTATAAGGGAGAGGTGTGAACAGTGAGTAGTGATGATGAGGGAGAGGTGTGAACAGTGAGTAGTGATGATGAGGGAGAGGTGTGAACAGTGAGTAGTGATGATGAGGGAGAGGTGTGAACAGTGAGTAGTGATGATGAGGGAGAGGTGTGAACAGTGAGTAGTGATGATGAGGTGTGAACAGTGAGTAGTGATGATGAGGGAGATGTGTGAACAGTGAGTAGTGATGATGAGGGAGAGGTGTGAACAGTGAGTAGTGATGATGAGGGAGAGGTGTGAACAGTGAGTAGTGATGATGAGGTGTGAACAGTGAGTAGTGATGATGAGGGAGAGGTGTGAACAGTGAGTAGTGATGATGAGGGAGAGGTGTGAACAGTTAGTAGTGATGATGAGGTGTGAACAGTGAGTAGTGATGATGAGGGAGAGGTGTGAACAGTGAGTAGTGATCATGAGGGAGAGGTGTGAACAGTTAGTAGTGATGATGAGGTGTGAACAGTGAGTAGTGATGATGAGGGAGAGGTGTGAACAGTGAGTAGTGATGATGAGGGAGAGGTGTGAACAGTGAGTAGTGATGATGAGGGAGAGGTGTGGACAGTGAGTAGTGATGATGAGGGAGAGGTGTGACTAGTGAGTAGTGATTATAAGGGAGAGGTGTGAACAGTGAGTAGTGATGATGAGGGAGAGGTGTGAATAGTGAGTAGTGATTATAAGGGAGAGGTGTGAACAGTGAGTAGTGATGATGAGGGAGAGGTGTGAACAGTGAGTAGTGATGATGAGGGAGAGGTGTGAACAGTGAGTAGTGATGATGAGGGAGAGGTGTGAATAGTGAGTAGTGATTATAAGGGAGAGGTGTGAACAGTGAGTAGTGATGATGAGGGAGAGGTGTGAATAGTGAGTAGTGATTATAAGGGAGAGGTGTGAACAGTGAGTAGTGATGATGAGGGAGAGGTGTGAACAGTGAGTAGTGATGATGAGGGAGAGGTGTGAACAGTGAGTAGTGATGATGAGGGAGAGGTGTGAATAGTGAGTAGTGATTATAAGGGAGAGGTGTGAACAGTGAGTAGTGATGATGAGGGAGAGGTGTGAATAGTGAGTAGTGATTATAAGGGAGAGGTGTGAACAGTGAGTAGTGATGATGAGGGAGAGGTGTGAACAGTGAGTAGTGATGATGAGGGAGAGGTGTGAACAGTGAGTAGTGATGATGAGGGAGAGGTGTGGACAGTGAGTAGTGACACACCTCTCCCCCACCTCTTCCCCCTGCCTATTCATTTTCAGTCTAAGGAATTTAGTTCAGTTGGGTTTACTGGCTTTTGTTTTTCTGAACGAGAGAGCAGTAGTCTATACAGTTTGGAGAACAAGTATTTGATACACTGCCGATTTTGCAGGTTTTCCTACTTACAAAGCATGTCGAGGTCTGTAATTTTTATCATAGGTACACTTCAACTGTGAGAGTGACGGAATCTAAAACAAAAATCCAGAAAATCACATTGTGTGATTTTTAGTAATTAATTAGCATTTGTGGACTTTTCCATGTGAATATTAAAATCACCAAAAATGTGAATATTATCTGCTATGACTACAAAGCCCGATAGGAATTCAGGGAACTCAGAGAGGAATGCTGTATATGGCCCAGGAGGCCTGTAAACAGTAGCTATAAAAAGTGATTGAGTAGGCTGCATAGATATCATGACTAGAAGCTCAAAAGACGAAAACGTCATTTTTTTTTTGTGTAAATTGAAATTTGCTATCGTAAATGTTAGCAACACCTCCGCCTTTGCGGGATGCACGGGGGATATGGTCACTAGTGTAACCAGGAGGTGAGGCCTCATTTAACATAGTAAATTCATCAGGCTTAAGCCATGTTTCAGTCAGGCCAATCACATCAAGATTATGATCAGTGATTAGTTCATTGACTATAACTGCCTTTGAAGTGAGGGATCTAACATTAAGTAGCCCTATTTTATGATGTGAGGTATCACGATCTCTTTCAATAATGGCAGGAATGGAGGAGGTCTTTATCCTAGTGAGATTGCTAAGGCGAACACCGCCATGTTTAGTTTTGCCCAACCTAGGTCGAGGCACAGATGTCAATGTATTTAGAAGGTACTCTAACTAGATTGCTTACAATTTGTGATGAGTGTGTCGTTGCAGAAATAAATACGCCTACGCTAAAAAATAGATATCTATTTTTTCCTTTACAGAAGCAGTTGAAAGATCTATGCACGACTTTGATTATGAGTCATATCCCTCACTACATTATTTGCACTCCCAGTCCTTATCTGTCCAATAAGAAGCAACCGACACATTTATTTATTCCTTCCCAGCACTCCCAGTCCTTATCTGTCCAATTACCAGGAAATCTCATAAGAGTTTTTTGTTTCCTCAAACAGGTCCCATCTGAGTCAAAGGTGCAACGATCAAGAAGAGCCTTTATAGCCGTATATAAAATTTATGAAAAAAACTGAAGGTGTTATTTCATATATGCTGTTTTACAGAAACCTATGACCTGGGCTGGTCTAGTGGGTTACTGCCGCTGCCTTTCAGACCAGGAGACAATTGGTTTGAATAGGAGCTCTTCCAACTCATCCTACAGTCCTGTTCATTACCACTGTCCAATAAACAGGAAAAGAAGCAGTGGCTTTTTGCCAGTCGTTGTGACTAAATCTAATCATGGATCAGCTCGTGCTTTCTGGTATGATACTCCTACAGCATGTTGAGAGTCTGGCTCGGTACGTTGCCAACTACTAGATCCCACATTATAGCCTCGCCACCACAGGTTGTTTTAAGTAGGACGGTGCTCAGGTCTCTACAGACATCACAAACCAACTGTCAAAACCACTTCACTCTGTTTGTTTGGAAAACGTACTAGCTGTTGACGCTTGGTTAGTGTGGTGTGGGAAAACGTACTAGCTGTTGACGCTTGGTTAGTGTGGTGTGGGAAAACGTACTAGCTGTTGACGCTTGGTTAGTGTGGTGTGGGAAAACGTACTAGCTGTTGACGCTTGGTTAGTGTGGTGTGGGAAAACGTACTAGCTGTTGACGCTTGGTTAGTGTGGTGTGGGAAAACGTACTAGCTGTTGACGCTTGGTTAGTGTGGTGTGGGAAAACGTACTAGCTGTTGACGCTTGGTTAGTGTGGTGTTGGAAAACGTACTAGCTGTTGACGCTTGGTTAGTGTGGTGTGGGAAAACTTACTAGCTGTTGACGCTTGGTTAGTGTGGTGTGGGAAAATGTGTGGAAATGGTGAACCACATCGTAAATAGTTGTCTCCTAGTTGCTTTCTCACCATGACAAGAGCTGTGCTCCCCTTGCTGACTGTTCTGTCCCTGGTTGTCCTCTATAGGGAGTCCTTCCCAGGCCCCTGCTGTGATGAACCCACCCCTCTGACACAACCTTCCATCGCCCCTCCCTCGGACCACCTCGCCCCCCCCTCCAGCCACGGACCCCCCAAGGAGACCCGTGGAGGATGTTCTGGAGGAGTTAAACTACGCATTAAGAACAGGTCAGTCCTGGTCCAGTCTCTGTATGCCTCTATGGGCCAGTTTCCTGGTCACAGATAGTATTTTTTTATTCTCCTTGACTGTCTAGTTTTTATTTTGGTGATTGTTAGTTCTCAAAGATGATCTTATTAAAAAAAATATATATATAGCTACATTAACTTTCCTACATACTTTATATCTGGTTTTAGTCGTATAAGTTTACACAAATGCTTTACCATCCAGAATTTTTATTTTATTTTTTATTTATATTTTTTTGTACTTTTACCCCTTTTTCTTCCCAATTCTGTGATATCCAATTGGTAGTTAGTCTTGCACTCTTTCTTGGCAATTTCTCGCATGGAATAGCCTTCATTTCTCAGAACAAGAATAAACTGCTGAGTTTCAGAAGAAAGTTATTTGTTTCTGTCCATTTTGAGCCTGTAATCAAACCCACAAATGCTGATGCTCCAGATACTCAACTAGTCTAAAGAAAGCCAGTTGTATTGCTTCTTTAATCAAAACAACAGTTTTCAGCTGTGCTAACATAATTGCAAAAGGGTTTTCTAATGATCAATTAGCCTTTTAAAATGATAATTCTTGGATTAGCTAACACAACGTGCCATTGGAACACAGGAGTGATGGTTGCTGATAATGGGCCTCTGTACGCCTATGTAGATATTCCATTCAAAATCTAGCGTTTCCAGCTATGATAGTCATTTACAACATTAACAATGTCTACACTGTATTTCTGATCAATTTGATGTTATTTTAATGGACAAAAAATGTGCTTTTCTTTCAAAAACAAGGACATTTCTAAGTGACCTGAACTTTTGACCGGTAGTGTAGATATCTACACAGTACCAGTCAAAAGTTTGAACTCACCTACTTATTCAAGGGTTTTCCTTTATTTCTACTATTTTCTACTTTGTAGAATAATAGTGAAGGCATCTAAACTATGAAATAACACATATGGAATCATGTAGTAACCATAAAAGTGTTAAACAAATCAAATATATTTCATATTTGAGATTCTTCAAAGGAGCCACCCTTTGCCTTGATGACAGCTTAAATTAAATTAAAATTAAATTTAAACCTGTTTTTGATTTGTCATCATGGGGTGTTGTGTGTAGACTGCTGAGGATGTTTATTTATTTAATCCCTTTTAGAATAAGACTGTAACCTATTTTTTTTTGAAAAGGTCAAGGGGTCTGAATACTTTCAAAAGGCACTGTATATGGGGAGAGAGAGATATGGGGAAAGAGAGAGAGATATGGGGAAAGAGAGAGAGATATGGGGAGAGAGAGAGAGATATGGGGAGAGAGAGAGATGGGGAAAGTGAAATATCAAGACAAACCGGAGAAAAGGAGATTTAGAGAGAAAAAAATGAGAGAAAGAGGTAAAAAGGTTAAAAAGTCAGATATTTATAGCTCTCGGCAACACTCATGAGGGAGAAGTTATTATGTCATAAGGGAGAAGTTATTATGTCATGAGGGAGAAGTTATTATGTCATGAGGGAGAAGTTATTATGTCATGAGGGAGAAGTTATTATGTCATAAGGGAGAAGCTATTATGTCACGAGGGAGAAGGTATTATGTCACGAGGCAGAAGTTATTATGTCATAAGGGAGAAGCTATTATGTCACGAGGGAGAAGGTATTATGTCACGAGGGAGAAGTTATTATGTCACAAGGGAGAAGTTATTATGTCACGAGGGAGAAGTTATTATGTCACGAAGGAGAAGTCATTATGTCACGAGGGTGAAGTTATTATGTCATAAGGGAGAAGGTATTATGTCACGAGGAAGAAGTTATTATGTCACGAGGGAGAAGGTATTATGTCACGAGGGAGAAGTTATTATGTCACGAGGGAGAAGGTATTATGTCATAAGAGAGAAGGTATTATGTCACGAGGAAGAAGTTATTATGTCACGAGGGAGAAGGTATTATGTCACAAGGGAGAAGGTATTATGTCACGAGGGAGAAGGTATTATGTCACGAGGGAGAAGGTATTATGTCACGAGGAAGAAGTTATTATGTCACAAGGGAGAAGGTATTATGTCACGAGTGAGAAGGTATTATGTCACGAGGGAGAAGTTATTATGTCACGAGGGAGAAGGTATTATGTCACGAGGTAGAAGTTATTATGTCACGAGGGAGAAGTCATTATGTCACGAGGGTGAAGTCATTATGTCACAAGGGAGAAGTTATTATGTCACGATGGAGAAGTTATTACGTCACGAGGGAGAAGTTATTACGTCACGAGGGAGAAGTCATTACGTCACGAGAGAGAAGGTATTATGTCACGAGGGAGAAGGTATTATGTCACGAAGGAGAAGTCATTAGGTCACGAGGGAGTAGTTATTATGTCACGAGGGAGAAGTCACTATGTCACGAGGGAGAAGTCATTATGTCACGAGGGAGAAGTCATTATGTCACGAGGGAGAAGGTATTATGTCACGAGGGAGAAGGTATTATGTCACGAGGGAGAAGTTATTATGTCACGATGGAGAAGTTATTACGTCACGAGGGAGAAGTTATTACGTCACGAGGGAGAAGTCATTACGTCACGAGAGAGAAGGTATTATGTCACGAGGGAGAAGGTATTATGTCACGAAGGAGAAGTCATTAGGTCACGAGGGAGTAGTTATTATGTCACGAGGGAGAAGTCACTATGTCACGAGGGAGAAGTCATTATGTCACGAGGGAGAAGTCATTATGTCACGAGGGAGAAGGTATTATGTCACGAGGGAGAAGTTATTATGTCACGAGGGAGAAGGTATTATGTCACGAGGGAGAAGTTATTATGTCACGAGGGAGAAGTCATTATGTCACGAGGGAGAAGTTATTATGTCATAAGGGAGAAGGTATTATGTCACGAGGAAGAAGTTATTATGTCACGAGGGAGAAGGTATTATGTCACGAGGGAGAAGTTATTATGTCACGAGGGAGAAGGTATTATGTCATAAGAGAGAAGGTATTATGTCACGAGGAAGAAGTTATTATGTCACGAGGGAGAAGGTATTATGTCACAAGGGAGAAGGTATTATGTCACGAGGGAGAAGGTATTATGTCACGAGGGAGAAGGTATTATGTCACGAGGAAGAAGTTATTATGTCACAAGGGAGAAGGTATTATGTCACGAGTGAGAAGGTATTATGTCACGAGGGAGAAGTTATTATGTCACGAGGGAGAAGGTATTATGTCACGAGGTAGAAGTTATTATGTCACGAGGGAGAAGTCATTATGTCACGAGGGTGAAGTCATTATGTCACAAGGGAGAGGTTATTATGTCACGATGGAGAAGTTATTACGTCACGAGGGAGAAGTTATTACGTCACGAGGGAGAAGTCATTACGTCACGAGAGAGAAGGTATTATGTCACGAGGGAGAAGGTATTATGTCACGAAGGAGAAGTCATTAGGTCACGAGGGAGTAGTTATTATGTCACGAGGGAGAAGTCACTATGTCACGAGGGAGAAGTCATTATGTCACGAGGGAGAAGTCATTATGTCACGAGGGAGAAGGTATTATGTCACGAGGGAGAAGGTATTATGTCACGAGGGAGAAGTTATTACGTCACGATGGAGAAGTTATTACGTCACGAGGGAGAAGTTATTACGTCACGAGGGAGAAGTCATTACGTCACGAGAGAGAAGGTATTATGTCACGAGGGAGAAGGTATTATGTCACGAAGGAGAAGTCATTAGGTCACGAGGGAGTAGTTATTATGTCACGAGGGAGAAGTCACTATGTCACGAGGGAGAAGTCATTATGTCACGAGGGAGAAGTCATTATGTCACGAGGGAGAAGGTATTATGTCACGAGGGAGAAGTTATTATGTCACGAGGGAGAAGGTATTATGTCACGAGGGAGAAGTTATTATGTCACGAGGGAGAAGTTATTATGTCACGAGGGAGAAGGTATTATGTCACGAGGGAGAAGGTATTATGTCACGAGGGAGAAGTTATTATGTCACGAGGGAGAAGTTATTATGTCACGAGGGAGAAGGTATTATGTCACGAGGGAGAAGTTATTATGTCACGAGGGAGAAGGTATTATGTCACGAGGGAGAAGTTATTATGTCACGAGGGAGAAGTTATTATGTCACGAGGGAGAAGGTATTATGTCACGAGGGAGAAGGTATTATGTCACGAGGGAGAAGTTATTATGTCACGAGGGAGAAGTTATTATGTCACGAGGGAGTAGTTATTATGTCACGAGGGAGAAGTCATTATGTCACGAGGGAGAATGTATTATGTCACGAGGGAGAAGTCATTATGTCACGAGGGAGAAGTTATTATGTCACAAGGGAGAAGGTATTATGTCACGAGGAAGAAGTTATGATGTCACGAGGGAGAAGTTATTACGTCACGAGGGAGAAGTCATTATGTCACGAGGGAGAAGGTATTATATCACGAGGGAGAAGTTATTATGTCACGAGGGAGAAGGTATTATGTCACGAGGGAGAAGTTATTATGTCACGAGGAAGAAGTTATTATGTCACGAGGAAGAAGTTATTATGTCACGAGGGAGAAGGTATTATGTCACGAGGGAGAAGTTATTATGTCACGAGGGAGAAGTTATTATGTCATGAGGGAGTAGTTATTATGTCACGAGGGAGAAGTCATTATGTCACGAGGGAGAAGTTATTATGTCACGAGGGAGAAGTTATTATGTCACGAGGGAGAAGTTATTATGTCATAAGGGAGAAGTTATTATGTCACGAGGGAGAAGTCATTATGTCATGAGGGAGAAGTTATTATGTCACGAGGGAGAAGTCATTATGTCACGAGGGAGAAGTCATTATGTCATGAGGGAGAAGTTATTATGTCACGAGGGAGAGGTTATTATGTCACGAGGGAGAAGTTATTATTTCACGAGGGAGAACGTATTATGTCACGAGGGAGAAGTCATTATGTCACGAGGAAGAAGTCATTATGTCACGAGGGAGAAGTTATTATGTCACGAGGGAGAAGGTATTATGTCACGAGGGAGAAGTTATTATGTCACGAGGGAGAAGTCATTATGTCACGAGGGAGAAGGTATTATGTCACGAGGGAGAAGTCATTATGTCACGAGGGAGAAGTCATTATGTCACGAGGGAGAAGTCATTATGTCACGAGGGAGAAGTTATTATGTCACGAGGGAGAAGGTATTATGTCACGAGGGAGAAGGTATTATGATCATTTCATTTTTGTATTTGTCACTGTGAACATAGACGTACCTGGCCGACACGCCAGAAGAGGTGTGGACAAATGTATTTAAGTGCCTGTTTGGGTATGCTCTGGTCAGTTGGGTTTTGGTAATCATTAGAGGAGGCTGTATCACAGCCTGGTAGACCACACCTGTGTCTTGTTGGTAAAGACAGGTTTTGCCTGCTTATTTTTTTTGGGGGGGGGGGGGCTTTTGAAGACTCACTATTGTAAAGTGGCTGTTCCACTGGATGTCATAAGGTGAATGCACCAATTTGTAAGTCGCTCTGGATAAGAGCGTCTGCTAAATGACTTAACTGTAAAATGTAAATGTATTTAAAGTCATAATTTTGTTAAATCTTCACCATCACCAGTGCTGTGTAGTTCAAACCAACCACCCGTTACACCTCTGTCTGCCTCCTGCAAAATGTTGTGTCCCTAGGGCAGCTATAAGGTCCCTATTTTACAATGCCACTGTGTACGTTTCCTGTCCTCTGGTTGTGTTGCATCGTGGTTGGGAAAACTCTTAGCCTTAGTCACTGGCTTGAACTTATAAAGAAATCACTGTGTGTTTTGATAGTCATTGTGTGTGTGAAGGCTGATGGCACCATATCATTACTGTGTTTGACTACTGGAGTTAGCGTAGCTTAGGGCTCCATATCACTGATGTGTTTGACTACTGGAGTTAGCGTAGCTTAGGACTCCATATCACTGATGTGTTTGACTACTGGAGTTAGCGTAGCTTAGGACTCCATATCACTGATGTGTTTGACTACTGGAGTTAGCGTAGCTTAGGACTCCATAACGTTACTGTGTTTGACTACTGGAGTTAGCGTAGCTTAGGACTCCATATCATTACTGTGTTTGACTACTGGAGTTAGCGTAGCTTAGGACTCCATATCACTGATGTGTTTGACTACTGGAGTTAGCGTAGCTTAGGACTCCATATCGTTACTGTGTTTGACTACTGGAGTTAGCGTAGCTTAGGACTCCATATCATTACTGTGTTTGACTACTGGAGTTAGCGTAGCTTAGGACTCCATATCACTGATGTGTTTGACTACTGGAGTTAGCGTAGCTTAGGACACCATATCGTTACTGTGTTTGACTACTGGAGTTAGCGTAGCTTAGGACTCCATATCACTGATGTGTTTGACTACTGGAGTTAGCGTAGCTTAGGACTCCATATCGTTACTGTGTTTGACTACTGGAGTTAGCGTAGCTTAGTACTCCATATCATTACTGTGTTTGACTACTGGAGTTAGCGTAGCTTAGGACTCCATATCACTGATGTGTTTGACTACTGGAGTTAGCGTAGCTTAGGACACCATATCGTTACTGTGTTTGACTACTGGAGTTAGCGTAGCTTAGGACTCCATATCACTGATGTGTTTGACTACTGGAGTTAGCGTAGCTTAGGACACCATATCGTTACTGTGTTTGACTACTGGAGTTAGCGTAGCTTAGGACTCCATATCACTGATGTGTTTGACTACTGGAGTTAGCGTAGCTTGGGATTCCTGCTGCTTTCCTCTGTAGAGAAGAGAGATGACATCCATCCTAGCATCTTCATATCTCGTATCTCATCAAAACAAAACACCTCACTGCTGCTCCTACCCAGTTTCCATTCTCCTCCATCCTCCTCACAACAGAACAGTTTCCATTCTCCTCTATCCTCCTCACAACAGAACAGTTTCCATTCTCCTCTATCCTCATCACAACAGAACCGTTTCCATTCTCCTCTATCCTCATCACAACAGAACAATTTTAAGAGTTCTTCTGTGCATAAATTAAACCAGAGCTCTGTGCAAACAGGCAGAAAGTCTATAAATACGACCTCAGAACCAGATCAGTCGTTGAGTTTCATCCTAATATGGCTGTCTCGTGAAGTTGATTTCACGTGACGTAGTGGAGTGGAGCGCCGGCCGTTTCAGTTGGTTCCGTTTCAGTGGAATGTTCGAAGTGAACGGAATGATTCAGCAACGTTCTAGACGTTCTGTATCTTTGCTGTTGTCTCTGTGTGTCCAAACATGGCACTCTGTTCCCTATATAGTGCACTGTTTTTGACCAGAGCCCTATGGGTCCTGGTCAAAAAAATGGTGCACTTTAAAGGAAACGGGATCGCATTGGGGATACAGACACTGATAAATAGATGGATGTTATTGGAGGACTTTGTGGAGGCATTGCCATGGAGACCGCCTGTAATACCATGGCACCGTAGTTTCACTGTGTACACAACACTACCACCCAGATCTCTCTGTGTATGCCTAGGCTAGGGCCTCGCTGTGTTACGGCTCTGCAGTGCACAGTATGTAGAATGAAAAAAAGGACTTACTAAGAATTTAGAAGCTTTGGCTTCTGTGTAAACTGGCCCTTTACTGTGGGAGCAGAGCAGACTGGTTGTACCTTAGTTTCTCAATCTACTGTATGTCAGATGGCAGTTTGAACTCAGAACCCAGTTGCTATGGGTGACCTTTGTTATCTTAAATGGGATATTCTAGAGTTTACTGAAGATTCTCTCTCTCAGAATGTAAACAGTTCTAGAATCGTAAATCTTTAATGAAATATTGAATGCAGACAAGCGTTACACTGAATGTACAAAACATTAGGAACACCTTCCTAATATTCAGTTGCACCCCCTTTTGCCCTCAGAACAGCCTAAATTCACCGGGGCATTGAACTACAAGGTGTTGAAAGCGTTCCACAGGTATGCTGGCCCATGTTGACTCCAATGCTTCCCTCAGTTGTGTCAAGTTGACTGGATGTCCTTTGGATGGTGGACCATTCTAGATACACACGGGTAACTGTTGAGCGTGAAAAACTCAGCAGAGTTGCAATTCTTGACACACACAAACCAGTGCACCTGGCACCTACTACCATAACCGGTTTAAAGGCACTTACATATTTTGTCTTGCCCATTCACCCTCTGAATGGCACACATACACAATCCATGTCTCAAGGCTTAAAAATCCTTCTTTAACCTGTCTCCTCCCCTTTATCTACACGGATTGAAGTGGATTTAACAGGTGACATCAATAAGGGGTCATAGTTTTCACCTGGTCAGTCTGTCATGGAAAGATGTTCCTAATGTTATGTCCACTCAGTGTATAATGTGATTAAGTTGTATTTATCAAATGGATCTATCAGATAATATAGTATAATTATCCCTTGTGATCAGTCTGAGGTTAGGCCCATAGATGTAGAACAATATATGTGGTATATCTTTATGGTCATAGATATAGAACTATATACAGTGGGGAGAACAAGTATTTGATACACTGCCGATTTTGCAGGTTTTCCTACTTACAAAGCATGTAGAGGTCTGTAATTTTTATCATAGGTACACTTCAACTGTGAGAGACGGAATCTAAAAAAAAAATCCAGAAAATCACATTGTATGATTTTTAAGTAATTAATTTGCATTTTATTGCATGACATAAGTATTTGATACATCAGAAAAGCAGAACTTAATATTTGGATACAGAAACCTTTGTTTGCAATTAGAGATCATATGTTTCCTGTAGTTCTTGACCAGGTTTGCACACACTGCAGCAGGGATTTTGGCCCACTCCTCCATACAGACCTTCTCCAGATCCTTCAGGTAATGAGTGGAGAACAGGAGGGCTTCTTAAAGAAAAACAGGTCTGTGAGAGCCGGAATTCTTACTGGTTGGTAGGTCATCAAATACTTATGTCATGCAATAAAATGCAAATTAATTAATTAAAAATCATACAATGTGATTTTCTGGATTTTTGTTTTAGATTCCGTCTCTCACAGTTGAAGTGTACCTATGATAAAAATTACAGACCTCTACATGCTTTGTAAGTAGGAAAACCTGCAAAATCGGCAGTGTATCAAATACTTGTTCTCCCCACTGCAGTTAGTCAGGATATTAAAAGGTTATTATTTATTACAACCAAGCATTGTAAAGAGTGCTAGACTCTGGTCCCAAGATGTCGCTGCTGCCTCCCCGTAGGGCCAGTGGAGCTCATCTCATGGTCACGACGTCAGTTTGGTATCCCATCAGCCCCTTTGTGCCAGCCTGTTATCAGATAGTTCTAAGCAGAGGGCCATGCTCTTATAGAGACGGGGAAGCAAGGGGGGCCAGAGATAGAGCTGTACAGCCTGGGCCAAGGGTTTAGAGGGACCGGAATGGCGGTTGGGCAAGGGGAAGGAACAGGGGCTTAGGCAGGAAGTGGGCCATTGGGCCCTCAGGGGACAAATACACACACGTCCTTCGTCCCTCCTTGATGTCCCTCCCTGCTCTGCTGTCTGTTCTCTCTCTGAGACATGGGCACAGAGTTCCCTTAACTCTCTCTCGCTCTTTCTCTCTCTCTTTCTCTCGCTATCTCCTCTTGCCTCCCACACTTCCCATTTCCTCCATCTTGACTCTTTCTCTCTCTCTCTCTCTCTCTCTCTCTCTCTCTCTCTCTCTCTCTCTCTCTCTCTCTCTCTCTCTCTCTCTCTCTCTCTCACTGTGTATTTCCCTTTCTTTCTTGCTATGTTATTTTGATGAAAAACAAGTGCTAGGACCTAGTATCCCTCAGTTCCTCTAGACTCCTCACTCTAAAATCCAGATGATGATGGACCTAGCAGCAGACCCAGAAGGTGAGGTGACTGGTCAGACAGTACTCCTCCTCTCCTCCTCCTGGTCTGGTACAGTGTTGACCTGCTCCTCCTTTCCTCCTCCTCCTCCTGGTCTGGTACAGTGTTGACCTGCTCCTCCTCTCCTCCTCCTCCTCCTCCTGGTCTGGTACAGTGTTGACCTGCTCCTCCTCTCCTCCTCCTCCTCCTGGTCTGGTACAGTGTTGACCTGCTCCTCCTCTCCTCCTCCTCCTCCTGGTCTGGTACAGTGTTGAGATGCTACTCTTCCTCTGAACTGTCCTCTCTTTCCTCCTCCATCCTCTCCTCCACCATCCATCTAATCCCTCTCCAATTTCAGTTTCCTCTCAGATCAAAAGATCATTCAGGAAGACTGTTCGTTCCCACAGAGCAGATAAGGTTTCTGTTCCGAGACACACCCTGCGTGTCTGTCTCCCTGTGACTCTCCATGGCCTGCCCACAGATCCCAGAGAACAGCCTTTCAATGGGGGGGATGATGATGTTGAGAAAGAAACCAGCCCTAAGATATTTCTGTTTCTCTGAAAGTGTGTCTCAAATGGTATTCTATGACCTATATAGTAGTCCACTACTACCAGAGCCCTCTGAGCCCAGGTCAAAGGTAGTGGAATATATATGTAATAGGGTTCCATTTGGGCCTCCTGTCTGTCCAGTGCCTCTCTGACAGCCTAGGGTTCCATTTGGGCCTCAGGCCTCCTCTGTCCTCTCTGACAGCCCCTCTTCTCTCTCTTTCTCCACACTCCGGACGTGAAATTCCCAAAGGTTGGGTTTCATGGGAGTGTCGGCAGGAGAATCTGAGGGATTGTGGGACACCACGTACACCGGTCCCTTTGTAGAAGGTTGAATTGGGTAACATGGCTGTTCAGTAGCTTTGTTACACACTTCAGTTCCTATTCTCAGGCCCTGTGGCTACTAGAGGTGTGTGTGTGTGTGTGTGTGTGTGTGTGTGTGTGTGTGTGTGTGTGTGTGTGTGTGTGTGTGCGTGCGTGCGTGCGTGCGTGCGTGCGTGCGTGCGTGCGTGCGTGCGTGCGTGCGTGCGTGCGTGCGTGCGTGCGTGTCATCTAATCGGCTACTTCACGTACAGAGATCCAATCCTTCCCTAGGGCTGTTACGGTGACCATATCACCGTCACACCGGGGGTCACGAGTCATGGCGGCAGTCAAATTCCACGTAACCGTTTAAGTCACGGTAATTAGTCTTCTCCAAGCTCTGATGCTGCTGCTGCTGGTCATTAGTAGCCTACCAAAGGTGTTATCTGCCTGGTACTCAGCACTCTATAGGGTCCCTCTAATCACTCTGACATCAAGGCAAATGTAATGAAAATCTAATGAAACACTTCATGAGCTCATGTTGCGCAACATTTCTATGCAATTGCGAGAGAAAACCGTTTTGATGGCCTCTATTAAAAAGTGGAGGGTCCCATCAGCTTTCTATAGGCTAGGCCTACTATATTTATGTCTCAACTTTCCTAATATTAAACACATTGCTTGTCTTTACAACAGGAGTAGAGCCTAGCTGGATAGAATGAAAATGAACCACGGGAAAAGTGTTCTCCGTTCACTATTTAAGTGCATAGATGACATGTATTTTATTTACTGTTTTGAGACAGGTGGTCCATTCTAAATCAAAACAAATTTCACAAATATATTATTTAGTATATGTAAAGACAAGATTAAATCAAGAATAGTCTGATTGGTGACAATATTAGCCTATCACTTGTGAATGATATATTATCACTTGTGAATGATGCCCAGCTTGTGTGCACTAAGGCAAGAAACAGCGTATGCCTTTTTTTGCGACTTTTTCAAATCATAGTCGCACACCCCATGTAGCCTAGCCTATAGATCTATATGTTTTAATAAGGTTAGTATCACACCTCATGTAGCCTAGCCTATAGATCTATATGTTTTAATAAGGTTAGAATCACACCTCATGTAGCCTAGCCTATAAGTCTATATGTTTTAATAAGGTTAGTATCACACCTCGTGTAGCCTAGCCCATAGCCCTATATGTTTTAATAAGGTTAGTATCACACCTCATGTAGCCTAGCCCATAGCCCTATATGTTTTAATAAGGTTAGTATCACACCTCATGTAGCCTAGCCCATAGTCCTATATGTTTTAATAAGGTTAGTATCACACCTCATGTAGCCTAGCCTATAGGTCTATATGTTTTAATAAGGTTAGTATCACACCTCATGTAGCCTAGCCCATAGTCCTATATGTTTTAATAAGGTTAGTATCACACCTCATGTAGCCTAGCCCATAGTCCTATATGTTTTAATAAGGTTAGTATCACACCTCATGTAGCCTAGCCTATAGGTCTATATGTTTTAATAAGGTTAGTATCACACCTCATGTAGCCTAGCCCATAGCCCTATATGTTTTAATAAGGTTATTATCACACCTCATGTAGCCTAGCCCATAGCCCTATATGTTTTAATAAGGTTTGTATCACACCTCATGTAGCCTAGCCCATAGTCCTATATGTTTTAATAAGGTTAGTATCACACCTCATGTAGCCTAGCCTATAGGTCTATATGTTTTAATAAGGTTAGTATCACACCTCATGTAGCCTAGCCCATAGCCCTATATGTTTTAATAAGGTTATTATCACACCTCATGTAGCCTAGCCCATAGCCCTATATGTTTTAATAAGGTTTGTATCACACCTCATGTAGCCTAGCCCATAGCCCTATATGTTTTAATAAGGTTAGTATCACACCTCATGTAACCTAGCCCATAGTCCTATATGTTTTAATAAGGTTAGTATCACACATCATGTAGCCTAGCCCATAGTCCTATATGTTTTAATAAGGTTAGTATCACACCTCATGTAGCCTAGCCCATAGTCCTATATGTTTTAATAAGGTTAGTATCACACCTCGTGTAGCCTAGCCCACAGTCCTATATGTTTTAATAAGGTTAGTATCACACCTCATGTAGCCTAGCCCATAATCCTATATGTTTTAATAAGGTTAGTATCACACCTCATGCAGCCCAGCCCATAGTCCTATATGTTTTAATAAGGTTAGTATCACACCTCATGCAGCCCAGCCCATAGTCCTATATGTTTTAATAAGGTTTGTATCACTAAAGTGGCCAAATAAATTCTCAAAATGAAGCACATGAATTTGCTTTACAGCGGGGTTTAGAGCCTAACTGGCATACATACGTGGAACATTCATGTTTACAGCCTACTGCCGTGTGCACATCGCTGCGCTTCTAATGTGAAGAAATGGCCTAATAGTTGATCAACATTTTAAGCTAAATGTTCTCGTCTAGTTGCGTCAGGCTCGTTGCTTTAAAACAGTTTTTTCTTTTGTTGATGCTAGTGGTTGTATTAATTTATGATCTATGATCTATCGCTACTGAATATTTATTTCTCACACAGAATAGAACAGGTCAACTCTTGTACTGCGGGGGATAGTAGATTGACGTAGGCTAGTGCTTTTGCTGTTCGTTAGGCCTGCGGATCTTGTTGGCTGACCAAAAGTAAACGTGGACAGTTCTTTCAATATGTGCCTCATGCATCATGCAGCCTAAATGAAAACCTAAACACTTGTATCACAACTAAAGTTACATAAATAACTGTAAATGAAGCAGTTTTCTTTGTTAACAGCTCAACACAGAATAGCCGCATGCACCCTCAAATAGTTTGGAGAAAAAAATATCCTTTCTATTTCATTCAGCTTTGTTCAATTGTATTCTTCATACTATAAAGTAAAATATAAAATAATGTCACGGAATTCTAAGCAAATCTTGTCTGCTAAATGAACTAGTGTAACCCACAGCCGTATGGCATGGCCAGATCAGGACCTAACATAAAGACACAACTCAAAGTATGCTATTCTGTTTCTTCTTATACTGCTGTTTTGACTTGACATGAAACTAGACTAGAGTTTTAATCCCAGTGCTGAGCTAGTGTGTAGCAGCTAATTCTTATATGACACGTGTTTGTAGAATGTTCAAGTCCCCTGTTGACTGGGGTGAATGAAGATGCAGCAAGGTGATCATGGGCTGGAGTCATTTTGACTTGTTTTTTTGCTGTTCTTCAAATAGCATTTTAGAGTTATAAACTGTGTAGAAATGCAGTAAATGAACTTCAATTTGATAAAAACAAATCTAGGGCTCTTGTCTAAAGTAGTGCACTGGTAAAGGGAATAATGTGCCATTTTGGACGCAAGCAGAATTGGAGAAGAGGAGAGATGGGGCCATAGAGAGTGTCTTTGTTCTGTTCTGTGAATGTGTGACCACATGTTATCATGTGTTCTGTTTCCCCTCCCAGCGTTCAAATTCATTTCTGGGCCTTGGACATTCAATAAGGACTCAGTCTGACTCTCTCTCTCTCCCTTTCCCCTTTCTCTCCATCGCTCTCTGTTTCTCTGTGTCTCTCTCTCCCTCTGACCTACTCTCTCTCTTCCTTACCATCCCCCTCTCTCTTTCCCTCTCCCTCTCTCGCTCTCCCTCTCTCTCTGTCCAACTCCGTCTCTCTCTCTATCTCTCTCTCTTTCCCTACCTTTCTCTCTTTCTCTCTCTCGCTCTCTCTCTCTGTCCAACTCCATCTCTTTCTCTCTCTCTCTCTCTCTCCCTCCCTCCCTCCCTCTCTCTCTCTCTCTCTCTCTGTTAGTTCCCAGTGCCCCTGTACTGTGCATCGCAGGGCAGGATGTTTATTTCATGCTTTATCATACGTTAGCGAGGTAATGACGTTTAATTGCGTGTTCGTTTAATGACCTCCGACGCTAACCCTCCTTCGCTAGCCTATCACGCCAGCCTCTGCCCACCAACTGCCATTTTGGAGTTTGGCATTAAACGGTAGAGTTAGAGGACGAAGCAGGGTATCAGGCCGTACCATGGAGCTGCTTGGGGCCTTTTACAGGAGGAAGCTCCGGAGGAAACAGAAAGGCCTGGGGACAGAGACAGGGGGGCTGGGGCGGTCAGACAGGGCGCTGTGCAAGTCCCCTTCTGAGACCAGTGTCAACCACCTGGCCACTGGACTCATCTCCAAGGTTCTACGCTTCACCAGGTAACACGGGGCGTTTTGGTTGGGTTTAGGGTAACAGAAACTGGGAGTTGGGCTTAGTATTAAAGTTAACTTCGGCCTCCCGGGTGGCGCAGTTGTCTAGGGCACTGCATCGCAGTGCTAACTGCGCCACCAGAGTCTCTGGGTTCGCGCCCAGGCTCTGTCGCAGCCGGCCGTGAGGTCCGTGGGGCGGTCCGTGGGGAGGTCCGTGGGGCGACGCACAATTGGCATAGCGTCGTCCGGGTTAGGGAGGGTTTGGCCGGTAGGGATATCCTTGTCTCAGTATGTAAAATGTAATGAAATGTAAAAAATGTAATAAAAAATGTATGCACTCTACTGTAAGTCGCTCTGGATAAGAGCGTCTGCTAAATGACTAAAATGTCAAATGTAAATGTAACTTGACTCCACTTCACACTTTGCAACTTGGACTTGACTTAAGTCTTGACCCGTTCTAATTGGACCTTCTGACTCGAATAAGAGTGACTTGGTCCCACATAAGGTAACATCCTGGAGGTAGGCGGCGCCGGCTTCAGGCATAAGCGACATAACCGGTCGCTGAGAATAGTAGAATACACAAGGTGGAAGTTCGACATGTGGTTGTACATCTTCAGTTTTTCTCTTGTTATGTCAGTCACTAAAAGTCACTCTATTAGGCATGTCAGCTAACATGTACCAGGAGCGATGGGTAACGCTGCTTCGTGGGTGACTGTTGTCGATGTGTGCAGAGGGTCCCTGGTTCGCGCCCGTGTCGGGCGAGGGGACGGTTTAAAGTTATACTGTTACATAGGGTAACATACTGGGAGGGTTAGTACCAGGGTAACATACTGGGAGGTGGTAGGGTTAGTACTAGGGTAACATACTGGGAGGGTTAGTACCAGGGTAACATACTGGGAGGGTTAGTACCAGGGTAACATACTGGGAGGGTTAGTACCAGGGTAACATACTGGGAGGGTTAGTACCAGGGTAACACACTGGGAGGTGGTAGGGTTAGTACCAGGGTAACATACTGGGAGGTGGTAGGGTTAGTACTAGGGTAACATACTGGGTGTGTTAGTACCAGGGTAACATACTGGGAGGTGGTAGGGTTAGTACCAGGGTAACATACTGGGAGGGTTAGTACCAGGGTAACATACTGGGAGGGTTAGTACTAGGGTAACATACTGGGAGGGTTAGTACTAGGGTAACATACTGGGAGGGTTAGTACCAGGGTAACATACTGGGAGGTGGTAGGGTTAGTACCAGGGTAACATACTGGGAGGTGGTAGGGTTAGTACTAGGGTAACATACTGGGAGGGTTAGTACTAGGGTAACATACTGGGAGGGTTAGTACCAGGGTAACATACTGGGAGGGTTAGTACCAGATTTTAGATTGGTAAACTAGTCTAGCCAGCTATCTAAACGTGTAGTAATCATAGTCGAGTACCCGACCGTTCACGCAGGGCACATTCCGTCAGGACCACAATTTTGATTTTGTTAGTGACTCTCACTCAGATATCATTAACATGGCGTAAGTCATGGCAAAATGTGTAGAATTGAAGGAAATTCACTTTAAAATCTATGTTTTTCTCTCTGTCGTCAAAATGTTTAGGCCGCGAGGTGGGGAGCCCACAACCAAATCTAGCTTAGGGACCCCTGATGGGAGGGTTAGTACTAGGGTAACATACTGGGAGGTGGGAGGGTTAGTACCAGGGTAACATACTGGGAGGGTTAGTACTAGGGTAACATACTGGGAGGGTTAGTACCAGGGTAACATACTGGGAGGGTTACTACCAGGGTAACATACTGGGAGGGTTAGTACAAGGGTAACATACTGGGAGGGTTAGTACCAGGGTAACATACTGGGAGGGTAAGTACTAGGGTAACATACTGGGAGGGTTAGTACCAGGGTAACATACTGGTAGGGTTAGTACCAGGGTAACATACTGGGAGGGTTAGTACCAGGGTAACATACTGGGAGGGTAAGTACCAGGGTAACATACTGGGAGGGTAAGTACCAGGGTAACATACTGGGAGGGTAAGTACTAAGGTAACATACTGGGAGGGTTAGTACCAGGGTAACATACTGGTAGGGTAAGTACTAGGGTAACATACTGGGAGGGTAAGTACCAGGGTAACATACTGGGAGGGTAAGTACTAGGGTAACATACTGGGAGGGTTAGTACCAGGGTAACATACTGGTAGGGTTAGTACTAGGGTAACATACTGGGAGGGTAAGTACCAGGGTAACATACTGGGAGGGTTAGTACCAGGGTAACATACTGGGAGGGTTAGTACCAGGGTAACATACTGGGAGGGTTAGTACCAGGGTAACATACTGGGAGGGATAGTACCAGGGTAACATACTGGGAGGGTTAGTACTAGGGTAACATACTGGGAGGGTTAGTACCAGGGTAACATACTGGGAGGGTTAGTACCAGGGTAACATACTGGGAGGTGGGAGGGTTAGTACCAGGGTAACATACTGAGAGGGTTAGTACTAGGGTAACATACTGGGAGGGTTAGTACCAGGGTAACATACTGGGGGGGGGGGGGGTTAGTACTAGGGTAACATACTGAGAGGGTTAGTACCAGGGTAACATACTGGGAGGGTTAGTACCAGGGTAACATACTGGGAGGGTTAGTACCAGGGTAACACACTGGGAGGTGGTAGGGTTAGTACCAGGGTAACATACTGGGAGGTGGTAGGGTTAGTACTAGGGTAACATACTGGGAGGGTTAGTACCAGGGTAACATACTGGGAGGGTTAGTACCAGGGTAACATACTGGGAGGGTTAGTACTAGGGTAACATACTGGGAGGGTTAGTACCAGGGTAACATACTGGGAGGGTTAGTACCAGGGTAACATACTGGGAGGGTTAGTACCAGGGTAACATACTGGGAGGGTTAGTACCAGGGTAACATACTGGGAGGGTAAGTACCAGGGTAACATACTGGGAGGGTTAGTACTAGGGTAACATACTGGGAGGGTTAGTACTAGGGTAACATACTGGGAGGGTTAGTACTAGGGTAACATACTGGGAGGGTTAGTACCAGGGTAACATACTGGTAGGGTTAGTACCAGGGTAACACACTGGGAGGGTTAGTACCAGGGTAACATACTGGGAGGGTAAGTACTAGGGTAACATACTGGGAGGGTAAGTACCAGGGTAACATACTGGGAGGGTAAGTACTAGGGTAACATACTGGGAGGGTAAGTACCAGGGTAACATACTGGGAGGGTTAGTACTAGGGTAACATACTGGGAGGGTTAGTACTAGGGTAACATACTGGGAGGGTTAGTACTAGGGTAACATACTGGGAGGGTTAGTACCAGGGTAACATACTGGTAGGGTTAGTACCAGGGTAACACACTGGGAGGGTTAGTACCAGGGTAACATACTGGGAGGGTAAGTACTAGGGTAACATACTGGGAGGGTAAGTACCAGGGTAACATACTGGGAGGGTAAGTACTAGGGTAACATACTGGGAGGGTTAGTACCAGGGTAACATACTGGTAGGGTAAGTACTAGGGTAACATACTGGGAGGGTAAGTACCAGGGTAACATACTGGGAGGGTAAGTACTAGGGTAACATACTGGGAGGGTTAGTACCAGGGTAACATACTGGGAGGGTAAGTACTAGGGTAACATACTGGGAGGGTAAGTACCAGGGTAACATACTGGGAGGGTAAGTACTAGGGTAACATACTGGGAGGGTTAGTACCAGGGTAACATACTGGTAGGGTTAGTACCAGGGTAACATACTGGGAGGGTTAGTACCAGGGTAACATACTGGGAGGGTTAGTACCAGGGTAACATACTGGGAGGGTTAGTACCAGGGTGACATACTGGGAGGGTTAGTACCAGGGTGACATACTGGGAGGGTTAGTACCAGGGTAACATACTGGGAGGGTTAGTCCTAGGGTAACATACTGGGAGGGTTAGTACTAGGGTAACATACTGGGAGGGTTAGTACCAGGGTAACATACTGGGAGGGTTAGTACTAGGGTAACATACTGGGAGGGTTAGTACCAGGGTAACATACTGGGAGGGTTAGTACCAGGGTAACATACTGGGAGGGTTAGTACCAGGGTAACATACTGGGAGGGTTAGTACCAGGGTAACATACTGGGAGGGTTAGTACTAGGGTAACATACTGGGAGGGTTAGTACTAGGGTAACATACTGGGAGGGTTAGTACCAGGGTAACATACTGGGAGGGTTAGTACTAGGGTAACATACTGGGAGGGTTAGTACTAGGGTAACATACTGGGAGGGTTAGTACCAGGGTACCATACTGGGAGGTGGTAGGGTTAGTACCAGGGTAACATACTGGGAGGGTTAGTACTAGGGTAACATACTGGGAGGGTTAGTACTAGGGTAACATACTGGGAGGGTTAGTACCAGGGTAACATACTGGGAGGGTTAGTACCAGGGTAACATACTGGGAGGGTTAGTACTAGGGTAACATACTGGGAGGGTTAGTACCAGGGTAACATACTGGGAGGGTTAGTACCAGGGTAACATACTGGGAGGGTTAGTACCAGGGTAACATACTGGGAGGTGGGAGGGTTAGTACCAGGGTAACATACTGGGAGGGTTAGTACTAGGGTAACATACTGGGAGGGTTAGTACTAGGGTAACATACTGGGAGGTGGTAGGGTTAGTACTAGGGTAACATACTGGGAGGGTTAGTACTAGGGTAACATACTGGGAGGTGGGAGGGTTACTACCAGGGTAACATACTGGTAGGGTTAGTACCAGGGTAACATACTGGGAGGGTTAGTACCAGGGTACCATACTGGGAGGGTAAGTACTAGGGTAACATACTGGGAGGGTAAGTACCAGGGTAACATACTGGGAGGGTAAGTACTAGGGTAACATACTGGGAGGGTTAGTACCAGGGTAACATACTGGTAGGGTAAGTACTAGGGTAACATACTGGGAGGGTAAGTACCAGGGTAACATACTGGGAGGGTAAGTACTAGGGTAACATACTGGGAGGGTTAGTACCAGGGTAACATACTGGGAGGGTAAGTACTAGGGTAACATACTGGGAGGGTAAGTACCAGGGTAACATACTGGGAGGGTAAGTACTAGGGTAACATACTGGGAGGGTTAGTACCAGGGTAACATACTGGTAGGGTTAGTACCAGGGTAACATACTGGGAGGGTTAGTACCAGGGTAACATACTGGGAGGGTTAGTACCAGGGTAACATACTGGGAGGGTTAGTACCAGGGTGACATACTGGGAGGGTTAGTACCAGGGTGACATACTGGGAGGGTTAGTACCAGGGTAACATACTGGGAGGGTTAGTCCTAGGGTAACATACTGGGAGGGTTAGTACTAGGGTAACATACTGGGAGGGTTAGTACCAGGGTAACATACTGGGAGGGTTAGTACTAGGGTAACATACTGGGAGGGTTAGTACCAGGGTAACATACTGGGAGGGTTAGTACCAGGGTAACATACTGGGAGGGTTAGTACCAGGGTAACATACTGGGAGGGTTAGTACCAGGGTAACATACTGGGAGGGTTAGTACTAGGGTAACATACTGGGAGGGTTAGTACTAGGGTAACATACTGGGAGGGTTAGTACCAGGGTAACATACTGGGAGGGTTAGTACTAGGGTAACATACTGGGAGGGTTAGTACTAGGGTAACATACTGGGAGGGTTAGTACCAGGGTACCATACTGGGAGGTGGTAGGGTTAGTACCAGGGTAACATACTGGGAGGGTTAGTACTAGGGTAACATACTGGGAGGGTTAGTACTAGGGTAACATACTGGGAGGGTTAGTACCAGGGTAACATACTGGGAGGGTTAGTACCAGGGTAACATACTGGGAGGGTTAGTACTAGGGTAACATACTGGGAGGGTTAGTACCAGGGTAACATACTGGGAGGGTTAGTACCAGGGTAACATACTGGGAGGGTTAGTACCAGGGTAACATACTGGGAGGTGGGAGGGTTAGTACCAGGGTAACATACTGGGAGGGTTAGTACTAGGGTAACATACTGGGAGGGTTAGTACTAGGGTAACATACTGGGAGGTGGTAGGGTTAGTACTAGGGTAACATACTGGGAGGGTTAGTACTAGGGTAACATACTGGGAGGTGGGAGGGTTACTACCAGGGTAACATACTGGTAGGGTTAGTACCAGGGTAACATACTGGGAGGGTTAGTACCAGGGTACCATACTGGGAGGTGGTAGGGTTAGTACCAGGGTAACATACTGGGAGGGTTAGTACTAGGGTAACATACTGGGAGGGTTAGTACTAGGGTAACATACTGGGAGGGTTAGTACTAGGGTAACATACTGGGAGGGTTAGTACTAGGGTAACATACTGGGAGGGTTAGTACCAGGGTAACATACTGGGAGGGTTAGTACCAGGGTAACATACTGGGAGGGTTAGTACTAGGGTAACATACTGGGAGGGTTAGTATCAGGGTAACATACTGGGAGGGTTAGTACCAGGGTAACATACTGGGAGGTGGGAGGGTTAGTACCAGGGTAACATACTAGGAGGGTTAGTACCAGGGTAACATACTGGGAGGGTTAGTACTAGGGTAACATACTGGGAGGGTTAGTACCAGGGTAACATACTGGGAGGGTTAGTACCAGGGTAACATACTGGGAGGGTTAGTACTAGGGTAACATACTGGGAGGGTTAGTACTAGGGTAACATACTGGGAGGGTTAGTACCAGGGTAACATACTGGGAGGGTTAGTACCAGGGTAACATACTGGGAGGGTTAGTACTAGGGTAACATACTGGGAGGGTTAGTACCAGGGTAACATACTGGGAGGGTTAGTACTAGGGTAACATACTGGGAGGGTTAGTACCAGGGTAACATACTGGGAGGGTTAGTACCAGGGTAACATACTGGGAGGGTTAGTACCAGGGTAACATACTGGGAGGGTTAGTACTAGGGTAACATACTGGGAGGGTTAGTACCAGGGTAACATACTGGGAGGGTTAGTACTAGGGTAACATACTGGGAGGGTTAGTACCAGGGTAACATACTGGGAGGGTTAGTACCAGGGTAACATACTGGGAGGGTTAGTACTAGGGTAACATACTGGGGGGGGGGGGGTTAGTACTAGGGTAACATACTGGGAGGGTTAGTAACAGGGTAACATACTGGGAGGGTTAGTACCAGGGTAACATACTGGGAGGTGGGAGGGTTAGTACCAGGGTAACATACTGGGAGGGTTAGTACTAGGGTAACATACTGGGAGGGTTAGTACTAGGGTAACATACTGGGAGGGTTAGTACCAGGGTAACATACTGGGAGGGTTAGTACCAGGGTAACATACTGGGAGGGTTAGTACCAGGGTAACATACTGGGAGGGTTAGTACTAGGGTAACATACTGGGAGGGTTAGTACCAGAGTAACATACTGGGAGGGTTAGTACCAGGGTAACATACTGGGAGGGTTAGTACTAGGGTAACATACTGGGAGTTGGTAGGGTTAGTACTAGGGTAACATACTGGGAGGTGGGAGGGTTAGTACCAGGGTAACATACTGGGAGGGTTAGTACCAGGGTAACATACTGGGAGGGTTAGTACTAGGGTAACATACTGGGAGGGTTAGTACCAGAGTAACATACTGGGAGGGTTAGTACCAGGGTAACATACTGGGAGGGTTAGTACTAGGGTAACATACTGGGAGTTGGTAGGGTTAGTACTAGGGTAACATACTGGGAGGGTTAGTACTAGGGTAACATACTGGGAGGTGGGAGGGTTAGTACCAGGGTAACATACTGGTAGGGTTAGTACCAGGGTAACATACTGGGAGGGTTAGTACCAGGGTAACATACTGGGAGGGTTAGTACCAGGGTAACATACTGGGAGGGTTAGTACTAGGGTAACATATTGGGAGGGTTAGTACTAGGGTAACATACTGGAAGGGTTAGTACTAGGGTAACATACTGGGAGGGTTAGTACCAGGGTAACATACTGGGAGGGTTAGTACCAGGGTAACATACTGGGAGGGTTAGTACTAGGGTAACATACTGGGGGGGGGTTAGTACTAGGGTAACATACTGGGACTGCAGATGGAGGTTTCACCTGCTCTGTAGTCTGTGGTCTGTCTGTCCCACAGCTCTTCTTCTATTGACACTGGTTTATTGGGACACAGGATTCAAATAGAATGTGTTGTATTTCCAGGTTGTGGATTGGATTCCATACTCAGGCGTGGTGTGGGAAGGGACTTTCTGCAGTTTTAGAATTTTTGTTAATGTTGATCAATGTGTCTGTTATGTACCTAAATCGTTGTGTTAAGTAAAGTTGGATAAATGTTCCCCCCAAAAAATGCTGGAATGTTGTAGAAATATGTGTTACGTGATGAATCACTATGGGGGTGTAAACAATGGCTGCTTTCATGTTTCTCTAGCTGGACGAAGGTGAAGATAGCATCGTTTCCTGTTTATATTCCACACTAAGTGTTGTGGGTTTTTGGGAGCAAGACGATCTTCTGAAATAGGATGGCTGCTTGGTAGACAGCTAGTAGGAAGAATAGCATAGCTGAAAAGAGCTGTTGTTTCCAAACAGGAGAGGTTGGAGAGCTTGAATCCAAGGAATTGTCTTGATTTTTCTGGATGTGGGAGTTAGGGACCGCCTGGTGTGTACTCTGCTTAAATCAGACTACTGTGAAAGCTTGGTTGTGAAGCTGCAGTGTTGATAGCTAGGCCTCCAGGGCTTCTGGTGAGAAGGGAGGACAAGGGGGGGGGGGGTAGAGCCAGGGAGAGGGGGAGTCACACCGCTGTCCTGGCTGTCAACACAGTGATAGCATGCAGCTGGACTCTCCTGTGGCTCAGGGCCATCCCAACCTGCAGTAGGCCTCACCATCCCAGTCTGCGGTAGGCCTCACCATCCCAGCCTGCAGTAGGCCTCACCATCCCAGCTGGCAGTAGGCCTCACCATCCCAGCCTGCAGTAGGCCTCACCATCCCAGCCTGCAGTAGGCCTCACCATCCCAGCCTGCAGTAGGCCTCACCATCCCAGCTGGCAGTAGGCCTCACCATCCCAGCCTGCAGTAGGCCTCACCATCCCAACCTGCAGTAGGCCTCACCATCCCATCCTGCAGTAGGCCTCACCATCCCAGCTTGCAGTAGGCCTCACCATCCCAGCCTGCAGTAGGCCTCACCATCCCAGCCTGCAGTAGGCCTCACTATCCCAGCCTGCAGTAGGCCCAGCTCCAGCCTGCAGTAGGCCTCACCATCCCAGCTTGCAGTAGGCCTCACCATCCCAGCCTGCAGTAGGCCTCACCATCCCAGCCTGCAGTAGGCCTCACCATCCCAGCCTGCAGTAGGCCTCACCATCCCAGCCTGCAGTAGGCCTCACCATCCCAGCTTGCAGTAGGCCTCACCATCCCAGCCTGCAGTAGGCCTCACCATCCCAGCCTGCAGTAGGCCTCACCATCCCAGCCTGCAGTAGGCCCAGCTCCAGCCTGCAGTAGGCCCAGCTCCAGCCTGCAGTAGGCCCAGCTCCAGCCTGCAGTAGGCCTCACCATCCCAGCCTGCAGTAGGCCCAGCTCCAGCCTGCAGTAGGCCTCCCCATCCCAGTCTGCAGTAGGCCTCACCATCCCAGCCTGCAGTAGACCTCACCATCCCAGCCTGCAGTAGGCCCAGCTCCGGCCTGTTTGGACGGGGTGAGGCATGGGCCATCTCAGTCCTCTGTTATGTGTTTTTTTTTTGACACAAGATGTCCCCTCACAGGATAAATAAAGCTTCAGTAGGGTCACTACTGTTATCCCAACCTCCTCTCACAAGGGTTCTGTATATCCAATAGTGTTCAATATCAGGGTTGAAACCGGATGTCTTGACAAAACATACTCCCAGCAGCAGCACACAATGTACTATGCAAGCTGCGTGTGGTGTAGGCAGCTCATTGGATAAAGGGTGTATGGGTATTGGTGTAGGCAGCTCAGTGGATAAAGGGTGTATGGGTATTGGTGTAGACAGCTCATTGGATAAAGGGTGTATGGGTATTGGTGTAGGCAGCTCATTGGATAAAGGGTGTATGGGTATTGGTGTAGACAGCTCATTGGATAAAGGGTGTATGGGTATTGGTGTAGGCAGCTCATTGGATAAAGGGTGTATTGGTATTGGTGTAGGCAGCTCATTGGATAAAGGGTGCATGGGTATTGGTGTAGGCAGCTCATTGGATAAAGGGTGTATGGGTATTGGTGTAGGCAGCTCAGTGGATAAAGGGTGTATGGGTATTGGTGTAGGCAGCTCATTGGATAAAGGGTGTATGGGTATTGGTGTAGACAGCTCATTGGATAAAGGGTGTATGGGTATTGGTGTAGGCAGCTCATTGGATAAAGGGTGTATGGGTATTGGTGTAGGCAGCTCAGTGGATAAAGGGTGTATGGGTATTGGTGTAGGCAGCTCATTGGATTAAGGGTGTATTGGTGTAGACAGCTCATTGGATAAAGGGTGTATGGGTATTGGTGTAGGCAGCTCAGTGGATAAAGGGTGTATGGGTATTGGTGTAGGCAGCTCATTGGATAAAGGGTGTATTGGTGTAGGCAGCTCATTGGATAAAGGGTGTATGGGTATTGGTGTAGGCAGCTCATTGGATAAAGGGTGTATGGGTATTGATGTAGGCAGCTCATTGGATAAAGGGTGTATGGGTATTGGTGTAGGCAGCTCATTGGATAAAGGGTGTATTGGTGTAGGCAGCTCATTGGATAAAGGGTGTATTGGTGTAGGCAGCTCATTGGATAAAGGGTGTATTGGTGTAGGCAGCTCATTGGATAAAGGGTGCATGGGTATTGATGTAGGCAGCTCATTGGATAAAGGGTGTATTGGTGTAGGCAGCTCATTGGATAAAGGGTGTATGGGTATTGGTGTAGGCAGCTCATTGGATAAAGGGTGTATGGGTATTGGTGTAGGCAGCTCATTGGATAAAGGGTGTATGGGTATTGGTGTAGGCAGCTCATTGGATAAAGGGTGTATGGGTATTGGTGTAGGCAGCTCATTGGATAAAGGGTGTATTGGTGTAGGCAGCTCATTGGATAAAGGGTGTATTGGTGTAGGCAGCTCATTGGATAAAGGGTGTATTGGTGTAGGCAGCTCATTGGATAAAGGGTGTATGGGTATTGGTGTAGGCAGCTCAGTGGATAAAGGGTGTATGGGTATTGGTGTAGACAGCTCATTAGATAAAGGGTGTATGGGTATTGGTGTTGGCAGCTCATTGGATAAAGGAGGTATGGGTATTGGTGTAGACAGCTCATTGGATAAAGGGTGTATGGGTATTGGTGTAGGCAGCTCATTGGATAAAGGGTGTATGGATATTGGTGTAGGCATGTCATTGGATAAAGAGTGTATGGGTATTGGTGTAGGCAGCTCAGTGGATAAAGGGTGTATGGGTATTGGTGTAGGCAGCTCAGTGGATAAAGGGTGTATGGGTATTGGTGTAGGCAGCTCATTGGATAAAGGGTGTATTGGTGTAGGCAGCTCATTGGATAAAGGGTGTATGGGTATTGGTGTAGGCAGCTCATTGGATAAAGGGCGTATGGGTATTGATGTAGGCAGCTCATTGGATAAAGGGTGTATGGGTATTGGTGTAGGCAGCTCATTGGATAAAGGGTGTATTGGTGTAGGCAGCTCATTGGATAAAGGGTGTATTGGTGTAGGCAGCTCATTGGATAAAGGGTGTAATGGTGTAGGCAGCTCATTGGATAAAGGGTGTATTGGTGTAGGCAGCTCATTGGATAAAGGGTGCATGGGTATTGATGTAGGCAGCTCATTGGATAAAGGGTGTATTGGTGTAGGCAGCTCATTGGATAAAGGGTGTATGGGTATTGGTGTAGGCAGCTCATTGGATAAAGGGTGTATTGGTGTAGGCAGCTCATTGGATAAAGGGTGTATGGGTATTGGTGTAGGCAGCTCATTGGATAAAGGGTGTATGGGTATTGGTGTAGGCAGCTCATTGGATAAAGGGTGTATGGGTATTGGTGTAGGCAGCTCATTGGATAAAGGGTGTATTGGTGTAGACAGCTCATTGGATAAAGGGTGTATGGGTATTGGTGTAGGCAGCTCAGTGGATAAAGGGTGTATAGGTATTGGTGTAGGCAGCTCATTGGATAAAGGGTGTATGGGTATTGGTGTAGGCAGCTCAGTGGATAAAGGGTGTATGGGTATTGGTGTAGGCTGCTCATTGGATAAAGGGTGTATGGATATTGGTGTAGGCAGCTCATTGGATAAAGGGTGTATGGGTATTGGTGTAGGCAGCTCAGTGGATAAAGGGTGTATGGGTATTGGTGTAGACAGCTCATTAGATAAAGGGTGTATGGGAATTGGTGTTGGCAGCTCATTGGATAAAGGAGGTATGGGTATTGGTGTAGACAGCTCATTGGATAAAGGGTGTATGGGTATTGGTGTAGGCAGCTCATTGGATAAAGGGTGTATGGATATTGGTGTAGGCATGTCATTGGATAAAGAGTGTATGGGTATTGGTGTAGGCAGCTCAGTGGATAAAGGGTGTATGGGTATTGGTGTAGGCAGCTCAGTGGATAAAGGGTGTATGGGTATTGGTGTAGGCAGCTCATTGGATAAAGGGTGTATTGGTGTAGGCAGCTCATTGGAAAAAGGGTGTATGGGTATTGGTGTAGGCAGCTCATTGGATAAAGGGCGTATGGGTATTGATGTAGGCAGCTCATTGGATAAAGGGTGTATGGGTATTGGTGTAGGCAGCTCATTGGATAAAGGGTGTATTGGTGTAGGCAGCTCATTGGATAAAGGGTGTATTGGTGTAGGCAGCTCATTGGATAAAGGGTGTATTGGTGTAGGCAGCTCATTGGATAAAGGGTGTATTGGTGTAGGCAGCTCATTGGATAAAGGGTGCATGGGTATTGATGTAGGCAGCTCATTGGATAAAGGGTGTATTGGTGTAGGCAGCTCATTGGATAAAGGGTGTATGGGTATTGGTGTAGGCAGCTCATTGGATAAAGGGTGTATTGGTGTAGGCAGCTCATTGGATAAAGGGTGTATGGGTATTGGTGTAGGCAGCTCATTGGATAAAGGGTGTATGGGTATTGGTGTAGGCAGCTCATTGGATAAAGGGTGTATGGGTATTGGTGTAGGCAGCTCATTGGATAAAGGGTGTATTGGTGTAGACAGCTCATTGGATAAAGGGTGTATGGGTATTGGTGTAGGCAGCTCAGTGGATAAAGGGTGTATGGGTATTGGTGTAGGCAGCTCATTGGATAAAGGGTGTATGGGTATTGGTGTAGGCAGCTCAGTGGATAAAGGGTGTATGGGTATTGGTGTAGGCTGCTCATTGGATAAAGGGTGTATGGATATTGGTGTAGGCAGGTCATTGGATAAAGGGTGTGTGGGTATTGGTGTAGGCAGCTCAGTGAATAAAGGGTGTATGGGTATTGGTGTAGGCAGCTCATTGGATAAAGGGTGTATGGCTATTGGTGTAGGCAGCTCATTGGATAAAGGGCGTATGGGTATTGATGTAGGCAGCTCATTGGATAAAGGGTGTATGGGTATTGGTGTAGGCAGCTCATTGGATAAAGGGTGTATTGGTGTAGGCAGCTCATTGGATAAAGGGTGTATTGGTGTAGACAGCTCATTGGATAAAGGGTGTATTGGTGTAGGCAGCTCATTGGATAAAGGGTGTATTGGTGTAGGCAGCTCATTGGATAAAGGGTGTATTGGTATTGGTGTAGGCAGATCATTGGATAAAGGGTGCATGGGTGTTGGTGTAGGCGGCTCATTGGATAACGGGTGTATTGGTGTAGGCAGCTCATTGGATAAAGGGTGTATTGGTATTGGTGTAGGCAGATCATTGGATAAAGGGTGCATGGGTATTTGTGTAGGCAGATCATTGGATAAAGGGTGCATGGGTATTGGTGTAGGCAGCTCATTGGATAACGGGTGTATGGGTATTGGTGTAGGCATCTCATTGGATAAAGGGTGTATGGGTATTGGTGTAGGCAGCTCATTGGATAAAGGGTGTATGGGTATTGGTGTAGGCAGGTCATTGGATAAAGGGTGTATGGGTATTGGTGTAGGCAGCTCATTGGATAAAGGGTGTATGGGTATTGGTGTAGGCAGCTCATTGGATAAAGGGTGTATGGGTATTGGTGTAGGCAGCTCATTGGATAAAGGGTGTAATGGTGTAGGCAGCTCATTGGATAAAGGGTGTATTGGTGTAGGCAGCTCATTGGATAAATGGTGTATTGGTGTAGGCAGCTCATTGGATAAAGGGTGTATTGGTGTAGGCAGCTCATTGGATAAAGGGTGTATTGGTGTAGGCAGCTCATTGGATAAAGGGTGTATTGGTGTAGGCAGCTCATTGGATAAAGGGTGTATTGGTGTAGGCAGCTCATTGGATAAAGGGTGTATGGGTATTTCCCTGTTAATAAGGGATCAAAGGCCTTCTGGGAACCAGTCAAATGTGGTTCATACAATAGCTGTTTCTGGTTGCCATGGTTAATCTCAAACAAGAAATCACTTCCCAAAGATTAGTATTTGTTAGTCACTGTTTCATCCCGATTGCTGTTGCGTTTGTGTTGTAGCACAAAGTAGCAATCCTGGTAATCTGTCGTGAGAAGTGGCTATAAAACCAGCAACAGCTCAGAGGGCTTCTGTTGAAGAAGATAACAGCTTGGGTTGGAAACAATACGATAACTTCTTCATGATGCGTCCTTGTATAGTGACCAACAACCCCACCCACCGGCTGATGTTGAGTTGGCCATTCATTAGCATTCACTGCTGACCTGGGTTCAAATGCTATTTGAAATCATTTCCAATACCTTGAGCTGGCCATGATTACGCTTGCCTGGTGCAATGGAACCAATAGAATAGTCGCAATAGTGCAGACTAGTAACCCCTGTCCAGTGGGGGACTCTAGACAGACTTGTAACCCCTGTCCAGTGGGGGACTCTAGACAGACTTGTAACCCCTGTCCAGTGGGGGACTCCAGACAGACTAGTAACCCCTGTCCAGTGGGGGACTCCAGACACACTAGTAACCCCTGTCCATTGGGGGACTCCAGACAGACTAGTAACCCCTGTCCAGTGGGGGGACTCCAGACAGACTAGTAACCCCTGTCCAGTGGGGGACTCCAGACAGACTAGTAACCCCTGTCCAGTGGGGGACTCCAGACAGACTAGTAACCCCTGTCCAGTGGGGGACTCCAGACAGACTAGTAACCTCTGCCCATCGGGGGACTCCAGACACACTAGTAACCCCTGTCCAGTGGGGAACTCCAGACACACTAGTAACCCCTGTCCATCGGGGGACTCCAGACAGACTAGTAACCCCTGTCCAGTGGGGGACTCCAGACAGACTAGTAACCCCTGTCCATCGGGGGACTCCAGACAGACTAGTAACCCCTGTCCAGTGGGGGACTCCAGACAGACTAGTAACCCCTGTCCATCGGGGGACTCCAGACAGACTAGTAACCCCTGTCCATCGGGGGACTCCAGACAGGCTAGTAACCCCTGTCCATCGGGGGACTCCAGAGAGACTAGTAACCCCTGTCCATCGGGGGACTCCAGACAGACTAGTAACCCCTGTCCAGTGGGGGACTCCAGACAGACTAGTAACCCCTGTCCATCGGGGGACTCCAGACAGACTAGTAACCCCTGTCCAGTGGGGGACTCCAGACAGACTAGTAACCCCTGTCCATCGGGGGACTCCAGACAGACTAGTAACCCCTGTCCAGTGGGGGACTCCAGACAGACTAGTAACCCCTGTCCATTGGGGGACTCCAGACAGACTAGTAACCCCTGTCCATCGGGGGACTCCAGACAGACTAGTAACCTCTGTCCATCGGGGGACTCCAGACAGACTAGTAACCCCTGTCCATCGGGGGACTCCAGACAGACTAGTAACCCCTGTCCATCGGGGGACTCCAGACAGACTAGTAACCCCTGTCCATCGGGGGACTCCAGACAGACTAGTAACCCCTGTCCAGTGGGGGACTCCAGACAGACTAGTAACCCCTGTCCATCGGGGGACTCCAGACAGACTAGTAACCCCTGTCCATCGGGGGACTCCAGACAGACTATTAGAAAAAACACTTAAAATATTTTAAAGATTTCTAATTATATTTGAACCCAGGTCTGATTCACAGGCAACATTCACAGCTGTAATGAATCATCAACACATTGTCATAAACCCTCTGAGGCGTTGCGATGCGATCTGATTTGACTAACTACGTTAATATGTTGATTCGCTCAACACTGTGATTCCCTCTGTGCTTCCCTCCAAACACCTAATGTCTTCCAGTTTGTAGCTTCCATAACAATACATAAGCCTTGACAGTGATTAGATTATAGCAGAGCCATGCATGGAGGGACACTATGGGGCTCTGGGCTGTACACCATTATGTGTATTATTAGATATAAAGACTTTATGGAACACAGCCTCTTTTTTCTGTGTTTAGTTTTGGCCCATAGATAAGGCTTTGCATTACCAGCCATACGTAAGGCTTTGCATTATCAATCATAGATAAGGTTTAGCGTTTTCAGCCATAAATAATGCTTTACATTATCAGCCATAGATAAGGCTCCAATGGGTGCTTGGAGAGACAGGGTAAGGAGAGGAGAGACAGGTTAAAAAAGGTCAGAGATAGGCTTGGTGAGGACAGGGGCTGCAACCTTAAAGAAGAAAGGGTCTAAACCATCTGACCCAGATGTTTTTTTAAGGTCAAGTTTAAGGAGCTCCTTTAGAAGGCAGCCACTGTGCGTCCTTTATTTAATGGCGGAGATCAAGCTGATCCTAACTGTTATAGGCCTATTTCTGTTTTGCCCTGTTTATCAAAAATGTTGGAAAAACTTGTCAATAATCAACTGACTGGCTTTCTTGACGTCTATAGTATTCTCTCTGGTATGCAGTCTGGTTTCCGCTCAGGTTATGGGTGTGTCACTGCAACCTTAAACGTCCTAAATTAATGTCACCATTACTCTTGATTCTAAGCAATGTGCTGCTATTTTTATTGACTTGGCCAAAGCTTTTGATACGATAGACCATTCTATTATTGTGGGCCTGCTAAGGAGTATTGGCGTCTCTGAGGGGTCTTTGGCCCGGTTTGCTAACTACCCCTCTCAAAGAGTGCAGTGTATAAAGTCAGAACATCTGCTGTCTCAGCCACTGCCTGTCACCAAGGGAGTACCCCAAGGCTCGATCCTAGGCCCCACGCTCTTCTCAATTTCTTCTAGGGGTTTGAACGTTTAGTTCAGGGATCTCCCAGCAGCCTAAAAGACATTGGTATGATTACTGGTACATCTTTGTTGTTTGTTGTTATGGAAATCAGGAGAGTGTGTGCTTTCCTTATTGTCGGTCTGTGTCATATAGTTCTGTTTTTGTTGTTATGCTATGTGTGTGTGTGTGCATGCCTGTGTTCGCTGAGTGTGTGACTGAGTTCATGTGTGTGACTGAATTCATGTGTGTGACTTAGCATGCATAGTCCTCCCCCTCTATCTGAGCTGTCTCCCTCCTCAGACGCAGCGAGCCTGTCTCCACATCTCACTTTCTGTTCTGTTCTACAGACACAACGAGCCAGTCTCCACACCTCACTTTCTGTTCTGTTCTACAGACACAGCGAGCCAGTCTCCACACCTCACTTTCTGTTCTGTTCTACAGACACAACGAGCCAGTCTCCAGACCTCACTTTCTGTTCTGTTCTACAGACACAACGAGCCAGTCTCCAGACCTCACTTTCTGTTCTGTTCTACAGACGCAGCGAGCCAGTCTCCACACCTCACTTTCTGTTCTGTTCTACAGAGACAACGAGCCAGTCTCCAGACCTCACTTTCTGTTCTGTTCTACAGACACAACGAGCCAGTCTCCAGACCTCACTTTCTGTTCTGTTCTACAGACACAGCGAGCCAGTCTCCAGACCTCACTTTCTGTTCTGTTCTACAGACGCAGCGAGCCAGTCTCCAGACCTCACTTTCTGTTCTGTTCTACAGACGCAGCGAGCCAGTCTCCAGACCTCACTCGTGGCACTCCACCAAACTAGGCGAGGGCCAGCCAGACCCCAGCATGGTGCAGATATCCCAGGGCACCATAGACCCTCCCTGGCATCACACATACAACTCCAGGTTAGTCAATCAATCAAGTAATAAAGCAATCAATTAAGTAATCAATAAATAAAATATATTTATAAAGCAATTTTTTGTGTGTGTTCTAATTCAATCCAAGGCAATAAGAACAACATATTGTTAAATTAATATACTACCAAGTCATTGTTTATACAGCTATTTCCATTGAGAGGTGTCTGTCCCAAACCCTGACTACTAAACTACACGTTATTTATACTGAGAGGTGTCTGTCCCAAACGCTGACTCCTAACTTCATGTTATTTATACTGAGAGGTGTCTGTCCCAAACCCTGACTACTAAACGTCATGTTATTTATACTGAGAGGTGTCTGTCCCAAACCCTGACTACTAAACGTCATGTTATTTATACTGAGAGGTGTCTGTCCCAAACCCTGACTACTAACGTCATGTTATTTATACTGAGAGGTGTCTGTCCCAAACCCTGACTACTAAACGTCATGTTATTTATACTGAGAGGTGTCTGTCCCAAACCCTGACTACTAAACGTCATGTTATTTATACTGAGAGGTGTCTGTCCCAAACCCTGACTACTAAACGTCATGTTATTTATACTGAGAGGTGTCTGTCCCAAACCCTGACTACTAAACGTCATGTTATTTATACTGAGAGGTGTCTGTCCCAAACGCTGACTCCTAACTTCATGTTATTTATACTGAGAGGTGTCTGTCCCAAACCCTGACTACTAAACGTCATGTTATTTATACTGAGAGGTGTCTGTCCCAAACCCTGACTACTAAACGTCATGTTATTTATACTGAGAGGTGTCTGTCCCAAACCCTGACTACTAAACGTCACGTTATTTATACTGAGAGGTGTCTGCCCCAAACTACATGTTATTTATACTGAGAGGTGTCTGTCCCAAACCCTGACTCCTAAACGTCATGTTATTTATACTGAGAGGTGTCTGTCCCAAACTACATGTTATTTATACTGAGAGGTGTCTGTCCCAAACCCTGACTCCTAAACGTCATGTTATTTATACTGAGAGGTGTCTGTCCCAAACTACATGTTATTTATACTGAGAGGTGTCTGTCCCAAACCCTGACTACTAAACGTCATGTTATTTATACTGAGAGGTGTCTGTCCCAAACCCTGACTACTAAACGTCATGTTATTTATACTGAGAGGTGTCTGTCCAAGTAGAGTCTAATCTACTCTACAGATTAAAACAATCAATATGGAACATGTTACAGAACAATATACTTTTTCTCGAGATTCAATTGAAAGGTTTTTAAATGTTTTTACTATTTTGTTAATTTGGAATGAAAGTTACCAAGTCTAGAATGAATCTGTAATAGAAGGTTAATCAGAATAATCCATACTGTGCACGGTTCTCCCTTCGCTGCTGCTTTTTCACTATCTTGCAGTAGTGACAAATATAGTGGGATCAAATCAAATCAAATTGTATTTGTCAAATGCGCCGAATACAACAGGTGTTACATTGAAATGCTGACGTACAAGCCTTTAACCAACAATGCAGTTTTAAGAAAATAACAACAACAAAAAAAAGTAAGAGATAAGAATAACAAATAATTAAATAGCAGCAGTAAATAACAATAGCGGGGGGTACCGGTACAGAGTCAATGTGGAGGCTATATACAGGGTGTTACGGTACAGAGTCAATGTGGAGGCTATATACAGGGGTACCGGTACAGAGTCAATGTGGAGGCTATATACAGGGTGTTACGGTACAGAGTCAATGTGGAGGCTATATACAGGGTGTTACGGTACAGAGTCAATGTGGAGGCTATATACAGGGTGTTACGGTACAGAGTCAATGTGGAGGCTATATACAGGGGGTACCGGTACAGAGTCAATGTGGAGGCTATATACAGGGGGTACCGGTACAGAGTCAATGTGGAGGCTATATACAGGGGGTACCGGTACAGAGTCAATGTGGAGGCTATATACAGGGGGCACCGGTACAGAGTCAATGTGGAGGCTATATACAGGGGGTACCGGTACAGAGTCAATGTGGAGGCTATATACAGGGGGTACCGGTACAGAGTCAATGTGGAGGCTATATACAGGGGGTACTGGTACAGAGTCAATGTGGAGGCTATATACAGGGGGTACCGGTACAGAGTCAATGTGGAGGCTATATACAGGAGGTACCGGTACAGAGTCAATGTGGAGGCTATATACAGGGGGTACCGGTACAGAGTCAATGTGGAGACTATATACAGGGGGTACTGGTACAGAGTCAATGTGGAGGCTATATACAGGGGTTACCGGTACAGAGTCAATGTGGAGGCTATATACAGGGGGTACCGGTACAGAGTCAATGTGGAGGCTATATACAGGGGGTTACGGTACAGAGTCGATGTGGAGGCTATATACAGGGGGTACTGGTACAGAGTCAATGTGGAGGCTATATACAGGGGGTACCAGTACAGAGTCAATGTGGAGGCTATATACAGGGGGTACTGGTACAGAGTCAATGTGGAGGCTATATACAGGGGGTACCGGTACAGAGTCAATGTGGAGGCTATATACAGGGGGTACCGGTACAGAGTCAATGTGGAGGCTATATACAGGGGTACTGGTACAGAGTCAATGTGGAGGCTATATACAGGGGGTACCAGTACAATGTGGAGGCTATATACAGGGGTACTGGTACAGAGTCAATGTGGAGGCTATATACAGGGGGTACTGGTACAGAGTCAATGTGGAGGCTATATACATGGGGTACCGGCACAGAGTCAATGTGGAGGCTATATACAGGGGGGTACCGGTACAGAGTCAATGTGGAGGCTATATACAGGGGGTACCGGTACAGAGTCAATATGGAGGCTATATACAGGGGGTACCGGTACAGAGTCAATGTGGAGGCTATATACAGGGGGGTACCGGTACAGTGTCAATGTGGAGGCTATATACAGGGGGGTACCGGTACAGAGTCAATGTGGAGGCTATATACAGGGGGGTACCGGTACAGAGTCAATGTGGAGGCTATATACAGGGGGTACCGGTACAGAGTCAATGTGGAGGCTATATACAGGGGGGTACCGGTACAGAGTAAATGTGGAGGCTATATACATGGGGTACCGGTACAGAGTCAATGTGGAGGCTATATACAGGGGGTACCGGTACAGAGTCAATGTGGAGGCTATATACAGGGGGGTACCGGTAATTGACACCGGATGGTTGGGAAGTCAGTAGTGCCATTTAATTTAAAGTAGTGCACTATATAGGGAATAGGATCCCATTTGGAATATATCCTACCACTCTCCTGGTGCTCAGTTTAACTCAGCTGTTTTTCTCAGAGAACAGTAGTATATTATTTTAGACTGAGACACATAAAAATGACTGCCTGTAATGTAGATGTGGACAGAACAGCTTGTTGATATGTTATTGGGGTTTAGTCAATGAGGCGCTATCACTCAGTGATGTTAGATAATAAAGGAACAAACACACACACAAACATAAAAAGATAGGGGAGGTGGGTATTGATGTCATCTTTCAACTACAGAGGGACATTCCTGATGACACCTCACCTCTACCGTTCCCATGACAACTCTGACTCCCACTCAGAGCGTCTTGGCTCGTCCAATGCGGTTGCAGTGTTATTTGCAGAGAGAGAGAGAGAGAGAGAGATATATATACAGACAGAGAGAGAGATACAGACAGATTGAGAGAGAGAGAGATAGAGAGAGAGATACACCCTAATTGACAACCAAACAAACCAAAACAAAGGCAAAGTCTTCTCATGCTTTGTTGATTTCAAAAAAGCCTTCGACTCAATTTGGCATGAGGGTCTGCTATACAAATTGATGGAAAGTGGTGTTGGAGGTAAAACATACGACATTATAAAATCCATGTACACAAACAACAAGTGTGCGGTTAAAATTGGCAAAAAACACACACATTTCTTCACACAGGGTCGTGGGGTGAGACAGGGATGCAGCTTAAGCCCCACCCTCTTCAACATATATATCAACGAATTGGCGCGGGCACTAGAACAGTCTGCAGCACCCGGTCTCACCCTACTAGAATCCGAAGTCAACTGTCTACTGTTTGCTGATGATCTGGTGCTTCTGTCACCAACCAAGGAGGGCCTACAGCAGCACCTAGATCTTCTGCACAGATTCTGTCAGACCTGGGCCCTGACAGTAAATCTCAGTAAGACCAAAATAATGGTGTTCCAAAAAAGGTCCAGTCACCAGAACCACAAATTCCATCTAGACACCGTTGCCCTAGAGCACACAAAAAACTATACATACCTCGGCCTAAACATCAGCACCACAGGTAACTTCCACAAAGCTGTGAACGATCTGAGAGACAAGGCAAGAAGGGCATTCTATGCCATCAAAAGGAACATAAATTTCAACATACCAATTAGGATCTGGCTAAAAATACTTGAATCAGTCATAGAGCCCATTGCCCTTTATGGTTGTGAGGTCTGGGGTCCGCTCACCAACCAAGATTTCACAAAATGGGACAAACACCAAATTGAGACTCTGCATGCAGAATTCTGCAAAAATATCCTCCGTGTACAACATAGAACACCAAATAATGCATGCAGAGCAGAATTAGGCCAATACCCACTAATTATCAAAATCCAGAAAAGAGCCGTTAAATTCTACAACCACCTAAAAGGAAGCGATTCCCAAACCTTCCATAACAAAGCCATCACCTACAGAGAGATGAACCTGGAGAAGAGTCCCCTAAGCAAGCTGGTCCTAGGGCTCTGTTCACAAACACAAACACACCCCACAGAGCCCCAGGACAACAGCACAATTAGACCCAACCAAACCATGAGAAAACAAAAAGATAATTACTTGACACATTGGAAAGAATTAACAAAAAAACAGAGCAAACTAGAATGCTATTTGGCCCTAAACAGAGAGTACACAGTGGCAGAATACCTGACCACTGTGACTGACCCAAACTTAAGGAAAGCTTTGACTATGTACAGACTCAGTGAGCATAGCCTTGCTATTGAGAAAGGCCGCCGTAGGCAGACATGGCTCTCAAGAGAAGACAGGCTATGTGCACACTGCCCACAAAATGAGGTGGAAACTGAGCTGCACTTCCTAACCTCCTGCCCAATGTATGACCATATTAGAGAGACATATTTCCCTCAGATTACACAGATCCACAAAGAATTTGAAAACAAATCCAATTTTGATAAACTCCCATATCTACTGGGAGATATTCCACAGTGTGCCATCACAGCAGCAAGATTTGTGACTTGTTGCCACCAGAAAAGGGCAACCAGTGAAGAACAAACACCATTGTAAATACAACCCATATTTATGCTTATTTATTTTAACTTGTGTGCTTTAACCATTTGTACATTGTTACAACACTGTATATATATAATATGACATTTGTAATGTCTTTATTGTTTTGAAACATCTGTATGTGTAATGTTTACTGTTAATTTGTATTGTTTATTTCACTTTTGTATAATATCTACCTCACTTGCTTTGACAATGTTAACACATGTTTCCCATGCCAATAAAGCCCCTTGAATTGAATTGAATTGAATTGAGATACAGAAAGAGAGAGGCAGATAGAGAAAGAGAGAGAGAGGCAGAGAGAGAGGCAGAGAGAGAGGCAGAGAGAGAGAGAGAGGCAGAGAGAGAGGCAGAGAGAGAGGCAGAGAGAGAGGCAGAGAGAGAGGCAGAGAGAGAGGCAGAGAGAGAGGCAGAGAGAGAGAGAGGCAGAGAGAGAGAGAGAGAGAGAGAGAGAGAGAGACAGAGACAGAGAGACAGAGAGAGAGAGAGAGAGAGGCAGAGAGAGAGAGAGAGGCAGAGAGAGAGAGGCAGAGAGAGAGGCAGAGAGAGAGAGACAGAGACAGAGAGACAGAGAGAGAGAGGCAGAGAGAGAGGCAGAGAGAGAGGCAGAGAGAGAGAGACAGAGACAGAGAGACAGAGAGAGAGAGACAGAGAGAGAGGCAGAGAGAGAGACAGAGAGAGGCAGAGAGAGAGAGGCAGAGAGAGAGACAGAGAGAGGCAGAGAGAGAGGCAGAGAGAGAGGCAGAGAGAGAGGCAGAGAGAGAGAGAGAGAGAGGCAGAGAGAGAGAGAGAGGCAGAGAGAGAGAGGCAGAGAGAGAGGCAGAGAGAGAGAGAGAGAGACAGAGAGACAGAGAGAGAGAGGCAGAGAGAGAGGCAGAGAGAGAGGCAGAGAGAGAGGCAGAGAGAGAGGCAGAGAGAGGCAGAGAGAGAGGCAGAGAGAGGCAGAGAGAGAGAGAGGCAGAGAGAGAGAGAGAGAGAGGCAGAGAGAGAGAGGCAGAGAGAGAGAGGCAGAGAGAGAGAGGCAGAGAGAGAGAGACAGAGAGAGAGAGGCAGAGAGAGAGAGAGAGAGAGAGAGAGAGGCAGAGAGAGAGAGAGAGAGAGAGAGAGAGGGAGGCACATTGCAGCCTCTCCAGTTCTGAGAGTAATGCAGGAGAGGGAGTTGCAACAGTTCTGCTGGATGAGGGAACGTTGCTATTGTAGCATTTCAATCAGTTACGTCACTTGCTCTGAGACTTAAGTAGTGTTGCCCCTTGCTTTGCAAGGGCCGCGGCTTTTGTGGAGCGATGGGTAACGACGCTTCGTGGTTGACTGTTGTTGATGTGTGCAGAGGGTCCCTGGTTCGCGCCCGTGTCGGGGCGAGGGGACGGTGTAAAGTTAAACTGTTACACTATGAGAGGGATTGTGCTGTTCCCAGAGCTGTGACGACCTCATCACATTCATCACACTCATCACACTCATTACACTCATCACATTCATCACACTCATTACACTCATCACACTCATCACATTCATTACACTCATCACATTCATCACATTCATTACACTCATCACATTCATTACACTCATCACACTCATCACATTCATTACACTCATCACCCTCATCACATTCATTACACTCATCACACTCATCACATTCATTACACTCATCACATTCATCACATTCATTACACTCATCACATTCATTACACTCATCACACTCATCACATTCATTACACTCATCACCCTCATCACATTCATTACACTCATCACACTCATCACATTCATTACACTCATCACCCTCATCACATTCATTACACTCATCACCCTCATCACATTCATTACACTCATCACCCTCATCACATTCATTACACTCATCACCCTCATCACATTCATTACACTCATCACCCTCATCACATTCATTACACTCATCACCCTCATCACATTCATTACACTCATCACACTCATCACATTCATTACACTCATCACACTCATCACATTCATTACACTCATCACCCTCATCACATTCATTACACTCATCACACTCATCACACTCATCACCCTCATCACATTCATTACACTCATCACACTCATCACATTCATTACACTCATCACATTCATTACACTCATCACACTCATCACACTCATCACACTCATCACATTCATCACATTCATTACACTCATCACACTCATCACATTCATTACACTCATCACCCTCATTACACTCATCACACTCATCACATTCATTACACTCATCACCCTCATCACATTCATTACACTCATCACCCTCATCACATTCATTACACTCATCACCCTCATCACATTCATTACACTCATCACCCTCATCACATTCATTACACTCATCACACTCATCACCCTCATCACATTCATTACACTCATCACACTCATCACATTCATTACACTCATCACCCTCATCACATTCATTACACTCATCACCCTCATCACATTCATTACACTCATCACACTCATCACACTCATCACCCTCATCACACTCATCACACTCATTACACTCATCACACTCATCACATTCATTACACTCATCACCCTCATCACATTCATTACACTCATCACACTCATCACCCTCATCACCCTCATCACATTCATTACACTCATCACACTCATCACATTCATCACATTCATCACACTCATCACACTCATCACATTCATCACACTCATCACATTCATCACATTCATCACACTCATCACACTCATCACATTCATTACACTCATCACACTCATCACATTCATCACACTCATCACATTCATCACATTCATCACACTCATCACACTCATCACATTCATCACACTCATCACACTCACATCTCACATCACGCCCCTCATCACACATTACATTCTGCTGCAGAAATACCAACCAACACTGGGTCTCCACCATCCCCCAAAACACACAGACATGCAGACTACACACAGACTACACACAGACTACACACAGACATGCAGACTACACACAGACTACACACAGACTACACACAGACATGCAGACTACACACAGACTACACACAGACATGCAGACTACACACAGACATGCAGACTACACACAGACATGCAGACTACACACAGACATGCAGACTACACACACACAGACATGCAGACTACACACACAGACATGCAGACTACACACACAGACATGCAGACTACACACACAGACATGCAGACTACACACACAGACATGCAGACTACACACACAGACATGCAGACTACACACACAGACATGCAGACTACACACACAGACATGCAGACTACACACAGACATGCAGACTACACACAGACATGCAGACTACACACAGACATGCAGACTACACACACACAGACATGCAGACTACACACACACAGACATGCAGACTACACACACACAGACATGCAGACTACACACAGACATGCAGACTACACACAGACATGCAGACTACACACAGACATGCAGACTACACACAGACATGCAGACTACACACAGACATGCAGACTACACACAGACATGCAGACTACACACAGACATGCAGACTACACACAGACATGCAGACTACACACAGACATGCAGACTACACACAGACATGCAGACTACACACAGACATGCAGACTACACACAGACATGCAGACTACACACAGACATGCAGACTACACACAGACATGCAGACTACACACAGAGACATGCAGACTACACACAGAGACATGCAGACTACACACAGACATGCAGACTACACACAGACATGCAGACTACACACAGACATGCAGACTACACACAGACATGCAGACTACACACAGACATGCAGACTACACACAGACATGCAGACTACACACAGAGACATGCAGACTACACACAGAGACATGCAGACTACACACAGAGACATGCAGACTACACACAGACATGCAGACTACACACAGACATGCAGACTACACACAGAGACATGCAGACTACACACAGAGACATGCAGACTACACACAGAGACATGCAGACTACACACAGACATGCAGACTACACACAGACATGCAGACTACACACAGAGACATGCAGACTACACACAGAGACATGCAGACTACACACAGAGACATGCAGACTACACACAGAGACATGCAGACTACACACAGAGACATGCAGACTACACACAGAGACATGCAGACTACACACAGAGACATGCAGACTACACACAGAGACATGCAGACTACACACATACATGCAGACTACACACAGACATGCAGACTACACACAGAGACATGCAGACTACACACAGAGACATGCAGACTACACACAGAGACATGCAGACTACACACAGAGACATGCAGACTACACACAGACATGCAGACTACACACAGACATGCAGACTACACACAGACATTCAGACTACACACAGACATGCAGACTACACACAGACTACACACATACATGCAGACTACACACATACATGCAGACTACACACAGACTACACACATACATGCAGACTACACACAGACTACACACAGACATGCAGACTACACACAGACTACATGCAGACTACACACAGACTACACACATACATGCAGACTACACACAGACTACACACAGACATGCAGACTACACACAGACATGCAGACTACACACATACATGCAGACTACACACAGACTACACACAGACTACACACAGACTACACACATACATGCAGACTACACACAGACTACACACAGACATGCAGACTACACACATACATGCAGACTACACACAGACTACACACATACATGCAGACTACACACAGACTACACACAGACATGCAGACTACACACAGACATGCAGACTACACACATACATGCAGACTACACACAGACACACAGACTACACACAGACATGCAGACTACACACAGACTACACACAGACATGCAGACTACACACAGACATGCAGACTACACACAGACATGCAGACTACACACAGACACACAGACTACACACATACATGCAGACTACACACAGACTACACACAGACATGCAGACTACACACAGAGACATGCAGACTACACACAGAGACATGCAGACTACACACACAGACATGCAGACTACACACAGAGATATGCAGACTACACACAGAGACATGCAGACTACACACAGAGACATGCAGACTACACACAGACATGCAGACTACACACACAGACATGCAGACTACACACACATACATGCAGACTACACACACAGACATGCAGACTACACACAGAGACATGCAGACTACACACAGAGACATGCAGACTACACACAGAGACATGCAGACTACACACACAGACATGCAGACTACACATACATGTAGACTCCACACAGACATGCAGACTACACAGAGACATGTAGACTACACACAGACATGCAGACTACACACAGACATGCAGACTCCACACAGACATGCAGACTCCACACAGACATGCAGACTACACACAGACATGCAGACTACACAGAGACATGTAGACTACACAGAGACATGTAGACTACACAGAGACATGTAGACTACACAGAGACATGTAGACTACACAGAGACATGCAGACTACACAGAGACATGCAGACTACACAGAGACATGCAGACTACACAGAGACATGCAGACTACACAGAGACATGTAGACTACACAGAGACATGCAGACTACACACAGACATGTAGACTACACAGAGACATGCAGACTACACAGAGACATGCAGACTACACAGAGACATGCAGACTACACAGAGACATGCAGACTACACAGAGACATGCAGACTACACACAGACATGCAGACTACACACAGACTACACACAGAGACATGCAGACTACACACAGACATGCAGACTACACACAGACTACACACACAGACATGTAGACTACACACATACATGTAGACTCCACACAGACATGCAGACTACACAGAGACATGCAGACTACACACAGACATGCAGACTACACACAGACATGCAGACTACACACAGACATGCAGACTACACACAGACATGCAGACCTCACACAGACATGCCGACTACACACACAGACATGCAGACTACACACACAGACATGCATACTACACACAGAGACATGCAGACTACACACAGAGACATGCAGACTACACACAGAGACATGCAGACTACACCGAGACATGCAGACTACACACAGAGACACACAGACTACACACAGACATGCAGACTACACACAGACTACACACAGACATGCAGACTACACACATACATGCAGACTACACACAGACTACACACATACATGCAGACTACACACAGACTACACACAGACATGCAGACTACACACATACATGCAGACTACACACAGACTACACACATACATGCAGACTACACACAGACTACACACAGACATGCAGACTACACACAGACATGCAGACTACACACATACATGCAGACTACACACAGACTACACACAGACTACACACAGACTACACACATACATGCAGACTACACACAGACTACACACAGACATGCAGACTACACACATACATGCAGACTACACACAGACTACACACATACATGCAGACTACACACAGACTACACACAGACATGCAGACTACACACAGACATGCAGACTACACACATACATGCAGACTACACACAGACACACAGACTACACACAGACATGCAGACTACACACAGACTACACACAGACATGCAGACTACACACAGACATGCAGACTACACACAGACATGCAGACTACACACAGACACACAGACTACACACATACATGCAGACTACACACAGACTACACACAGACATGCAGACTACACACAGAGACATGCAGACTACACACAGAGACATGCAGACTACACACACAGACATGCAGACTACACACAGAGACATGCAGACTACACACAGAGACATGCAGACTACACACAGACATGCAGACTACACACACAGACATGCAGACTACACACACAGACATGCAGACTACACACACAGACATGCAGACTACACACAGAGACATGCAGACTACACACAGAGACATGCAGACTACACACAGAGACATGCAGACTACACACAGAGACATGCAGACTACACACACAGACATGCAGACTACACATACATGTAGACTCCACACAGACATGCAGACTACACAGAGACATGTAGACTACACACAGACATGCAGACTACACACAGACATGCAGACTCCACACAGACATGCAGACTCCACACAGACATGCAGACTACACAGAGACATGCAGACTACACAGAGACATGTAGACTACACAGAGACATGTAGACTACACAGAGACATGTAGACTACACAGAGACATGCAGACTACACAGAGACATGCAGACTACACAGAGACATGCAGACTACACAGAGACATGTAGACTACACAGAGACATGCAGACTACACACAGACATGTAGACTACACAGAGACATGCAGACTACACAGAGACATGCAGACTACACAGAGACATGCAGACTACACAGAGACATGCAGACTACACAGAGACATGCAGACTACACAGAGACATGCAGACTACACAGAGACATGCAGACTACACACAGACATGCAGACTACACAGAGACATGCAGACTACACAGAGACATGCAGACTACACAGAGACATGCAGACTACACACAGACATGCAGACTACACACAGACATGCAGACTACACACAGACATGCAGACTACACACAGACTACACACACAGACATGTAGACTACACACATACATGTAGACTCCACACAGACATGCAGACTACACAGAGACATGCAGACTACACACAGACATGCAGACTACACACAGACATGCAGACTACACACACAGACATGCAGACTACACACAGACATGCAGACTACACACAGACATGCCGACTACACACACAGACATGCAGACTACACACACAGACATGCATACTACACACAGAGACATGCAGACTACACACAGAGACATGCAGACTACACACAGAGACATGCAGACTACACCGAGACATGCAGACTACACACAGAGACACACAGACTACACACAGACATGCAGACTACACACATACATGCAGACTACACACAGACTACACACATACATGCAGACTACACACAGACTACACACAGACATGCAGACTACACACATACATGCAGACTACACACAGACTACACACATACATGCAGACTACACACAGACTACACACAGACATGCAGACTACACACAGACATGCAGACTACACACATACATGCAGACTACACACAGACTACACACAGACTACACACAGACTACACACATACATGCAGACTACACACAGACTACACACAGACATGCAGACTACACACATACATGCAGACTACACACAGACTACACACATACATGCAGACTACACACAGACATGCAGACTACACACAGACATGCAGACTACACACATACATGCAGACTACACACAGACACACAGACTACACACAGACATGCAGACTACACACAGACTACACACAGACATGCAGACTACACACAGACATGCAGACTACACACAGACATGCAGACTACACACAGACATGCAGACTACACACAGACACACAGACTACACACATACATGCAGACTACACACAGACTACACACAGACATGCAGACTACACACAGAGACATGCAGACTACACACAGAGACATGCAGACTACACACAGAGACATGCAGACTACACACACAGACATGCAGACTACACACAGAGACATGCAGACTACACACAGAGACATGCAGACTACACACAGACATGCAGACTACACACACAGACATGCAGACTACACACACAGACATGCAGACTACACACACAGACATGCAGACTACACACAGAGACATGCAGACTACACACAGAGACATGCAGACTACACACAGAGACATGCAGACTACACACACAGACATGCAGACTACACATACATGTAGACTCCACACAGACATGCAGACTACACAGAGACATGTAGACTACACACAGACATGCAGACTACACACAGACATGCAGACTCCACACAGACATGCAGACTACACACAGACATGCAGACTACACAGAGACATGCAGACTACACAGAGACATGTAGACTACACAGAGACATGTAGACTACACAGAGACATGCAGACTACACAGAGACATGCAGACTACACAGAGACATGCAGACTACACAGAGACATGCAGACTACACAGAGACATGCAGACTACACAGAGACATGTAGACTACACAGAGACATGCAGACTACACACAGACATGTAGACTACACAGAGACATGCAGACTACACAGAGACATGCAGACTACACAGAGACATGCAGACTACACAGAGACATGCAGACTACACAGAGACATGCAGACTACACAGAGACATGCAGACTACACAGAGACATGCAGACTACACAGAGACATGCAGACTACACACAGACATGCAGACTACACACAGACATGCAGACTACACAGAGACATGCAGACTACACAGAGACATGCAGACTACACAGAGACATGCAGACTACACACAGACATGCAGACTACACACAGACATGCAGACTACACACAGACATGCCGACTACACACACAGACATGCAGACTACACACACAGACATGCATACTACACACAGAGACATGCAGACTACACACAGAGACATGCAGACTACACACAGAGACATGCAGACTACACCGAGACATGCAGACTACACACAGAGACACACAGACTACACACAGACATGCAGACTACACACAGACTACACACAGACATGCAGACTACACACATACATGCAGACTACACACAGACTACACACATACATGCAGACTACACACAGACTACACACAGACATGCAGACTACACACATACATGCAGACTACACACAGACTACACACATACATGCAGACTACACACAGACATGCAGACTACACACAGACATGCAGACTACACACATACATGCAGACTACACACAGACTACACACAGACTACACACAGACTACACACATACATGCAGACTACACACAGACTACACACAGACATGCAGACTACACACATACATGCAGACTACACACAGACTACACACATACATGCAGACTACACACAGACTACACACAGACATGCAGACTACACACAGACATGCAGACTACACACATACATGCAGACTACACACAGACACACAGACTACACACAGACATGCAGACTACACACAGACTACACACAGACATGCAGACTACACACAGACATGCAGACTACACACAGACATGCAGACTACACACAGACATGCAGACTACACACAGACACACAGACTACACACAGACTACACACAGACATGCAGACTACACACAGAGACATGCAGACTACACACAGAGACATGCAGACTACACACACAGACATGCAGACTACACACAGAGACATGCAGACTACACACAGAGACATGCAGACTACACACAGACATGTAGACTCCACACAGACATGCAGACTACACAGAGACATGCAGACTACACACAGACATGCAGACTACACACAGACATGCAGACTACACACACAGACATGCAGACTACACACAGACATGCAGACTACACACAGACATGCCGACTACACACACAGACATGCAGACTACACACACAGACATGCATACTACACACAGAGACATGCAGACTACACACAGAGACATGCAGACTACACACAGAGACATGCAGACTACACCGAGACATGCAGACTACACACAGAGACACACAGACTACACACAGACATGCAGACTACACACAGACATGCAGACTACACACAGAGACATGCAGACTACACACAGAGACATGCAGACTACACGCAGACTACACACAGATATGCAGACTACACACAGACATGCAGACTACACACAGTGTCCTGGCCCTAGCCAGTAGTAGTGTACTATGTAGGGAATATGGGCCCTGGTCCGTAGTAGTGTACTATGTAGGGAATATGGGCCCTCGTCCGTTGTAGTGTACTATGTAGGGATTATGGGCCCTGGTCCGTAGTAGTGTACTATGTAGGGAATATGGGCCATGGTCACTAGTAGTGTACTATGTAGGGAATATGGGCCCTGGTCCGTAGTAGTGTACTATGTAGGGAATATGGACCCTGGTCCGTAGTAGTGTACTATGTAGGGAATATGGACCCTTGTCAGTAGTAGTGTACTATGTAGGGAATATGGGCCCTGGTTCGTAGTAGTGTACTATGTAGGGAATATGGGCCCTGGTCAGTAGTAGTGTACTATGTAGGGAATATGGACCCTGGTCCGTAGTAGTGTACTATGTAGGGAATATGGACCCTGGCCAGTAGTAGTGTACTATGTAGGGAATATGGGCCCTGGTTCGTAGTAGTGTACTATGTGGGGAATATTGCACAGGAATGAGATTTACTAGCACAGGAATGATATGTATTAGCATAGTAATGATATGTATTAGCATAGTAATGATATGTATTAGCATAGTAATGGTATTTACTAGCACAGTAATGATATGTACTAGCATATTAATGATATGTACTAGCATAGTAATGATATGTACTAGCATAGTAATGATATGTACTAGCATAGTAATGATATGTACTAGCACAGTAATGATATGTACTAGCACAGTAATGATATGTACTAGCACAGTAATGATATGTACTAGCATAGTAATGATATGTATTAGCATAGTAATGATATGTACTAGCACAGTAGTGAGATCTCTCAAGGTTGTGCTATGACGTGATCTTTACAGTCCATAGTGATGATCATGGTTTCCAAACAACCAGAAACCTATGAATGGTACTATTTTATCCGGTAACTTTTTAGTTACGAGTCTATTGCTGACTTCTCTAAATTATTTTAAATGTAACTCTCTCTCTTTCCATCTCTCTCCTCTGCTCAGTGCGTCCACTACAGACCTGTCGGGTTACGACCCAGGTTACCTGAGGAAGAGTCCAGACCAGTACAGTTCTAGAGGAAGTATGGAGAGTCTTGGGGAGCACCACAGCCACCCCGCCTACAGGTGTTGCTCTTGTTAATATGGCCTTTTTATCCTCTATCATTTTCAATGTGTGTAATGCTGTCTGTCTCCGTTGGAGCAGCCTGCTACCTTTAATATCTAATCAAATCATTCAATCAAGTAAGGATCAAATAACTACTCTCCACTCCTCTCTCCCCTCCACTTCTCTCCACTCCCCTCTCCTCTCCTCTCCACTTCCCTCTCCCCTCCACTTCTCTATCCTCTCCCCTCCACTTCTCTCTCCCCTCCACTCTCCCCTCCTCTCCTCTCCCCTCCTCTCCTCTCCCCTCTCCTCTCCTCTCCACTTCTCTCTCCCCTCCACTTCTCTCTCCTCTCCTCTCCTCTCCCCTCCACTTCTCTCTCCTCTCCCCTCCACTCCCCTCTCCTCTCCTCTCCACTTCTCTCTCCCCTCCACTTCTCTCTCCTCTCCTCTCCACTTCTCTCTCCTCTCCTCTCCACTTCTCTCTCCTCTCCTCTCCTCTCCTCTCCTCTCCTCTCCTCTCCTCTCCTCTCCTCTCCTCTCCTCTCCTCTCCTCTCCTCTCTCCAGTTCTTCCTGCCACCAGCTGTCTGCCTCCAAGTCTTCCAACAGTATGGACCACCTTCACAGCAAGAGAGACTCAGCCTACTCCTCCTTCTCTACCAGCTCCAGTATCCCAGAGTACCTAGCGGCCGCTCCGACCTTTAGTAAGGAGAGGTCATACTCCATGGAGACAGTTCCACAGAGGGGTGGGGTTAGCGGAGAAGGGGGAGAGGCCGTGTCGGAGGGCATGCAGCATGCTGACATCCGATACGTCCGTACGGTCTACGACCCCCAGCAGGGAGGAGCCCAAGAGCACGAGGTCAGCTCGGCTGCGTTGCTACGCAACCACGAGGCCGGCAGGGTGGGTTCTCGTAGTGGGGGCAAGGCCTCCTGTCACCGCGGCAGCAGTAGCTGTAGTAACAGCAGTGGCGGAAGCAACGGCGGTAATAACCATGGTAATAACCCCAAACGACACAGCGTTGGGCCGATCTGGGGCCAGTCTCAGTCCGCCGGCTGCAGTTCCTATGAAAGCCTGAAGGGGGCGCCGCCTCCTCCCATGCGGAGTGACAGCTACGCGGCGATCAGGCACCACGAAAGGCCCAATTCCTGGTCCAGCCTGGAGCAGACTCGCTCCCTTAGGGCTCTCCACAAGGGGTCCACCTCCTCCTGGCACCACTCCTCTGGGTCCGTGGCCTCCGGCTCGGGGAAGGGCTCCTACGGGGCTGAGGGCCAGCTCCACACCGTCATAGAGAAGAGTCCTGAGAGCAGGTATTTAGTCTATTCTATTGTATCCATTGGCTTCTGCGGAAGGAGTTAGGAGCTGTGTTATTTTAACCTCACATTAGTGCTCTGTCTACATGTAGACATCACTGAGATGCACTGTCAACTGTGGGACCTTATATAGACAGGTGTGTGCCTTTCCAAATCATGTCCAATCAATTGAATTTACCACAGGTGGACTCCAATCAAGTTGTAGAAACATCTCAAGGTTGATCAAATGAAACAGGAAGTACCTGAGCTCCATTTTGAGTCTCATAGCAAAGGGTCTGAATACTTATGTCAATAAGGATTTGCTGTTTTTCCTTCTTTTTTTAATAGATTTGCCAACATTTTTAAAAACTGTTTTAGCTTTGTCATTATGGGGTATTGTGTGTAGATTGATGAGGAGGGGGAATTATATAATCAATTTTAGAATAACGCTGTAATGTAACAAAATGTGGAATAAGTCAGGGGTCTGAATACTTTCCCGAATTGCACTGTACTTTGTCTCCCTCATTTACTCAAGTGTTTCTATTGTTACCTGTTCTGTTGTTGCTGTATGTTGTGTTTGTTCCAGTTTCTCCCTGTTGAATGAATAAAGCTTCTTCCTCTTCTTCTAGCCCCACCATCAAGCCCAAACAGGGCGTGGGTCAGGTCCCCCAGCCCCCTCAGCCCCAGAATACATCTGGCCGCCTCATGTCGCCCCAGGGCATCTACCCCGTGCCCCCTCCGGAGACCCACTATGCACAGATGCCCACCAGCAACCCCAGCAGTGTGTACCCAGGCCTGGCCAGGGAGAGCAGTCTGAGCAGACAGAGAGAGCTCCAGGCGTTCGGGGTGGGGATCAGCGTGGATACAGGGATCGAGGTATCTGTAGAGAACGGATACCAAAGCAACACTTTCAACTCCTATGTCACCTGTTCCAACCAGCCTCAGCATCATGACTTAACTCAGCCTCCAACCATACAGCCAGCCCAGCCTGTTAACAGAGGGGGTGACAGAGGACATGAGGAGACCCAAACCAAACTGGGTCTCTACACGTCTTATTTAAAGGGGGAGGGACAGACCGTCTCCCGAAGGCAGAGCCAGCAGGGTCATGGACAGGGTCAGGTGTACAGACCCTCCTCAGCCCAGTCCATAGGTCAGGAGAGGAGAGACCCATACACTCCAGTCCAGCCGCAGAGAGAGAGGGTACCCAGGTATTCCCAGGGCTCAGAGAGTTACCCTGAGAAGCATCAACAGGGACAGGTCAGACACACTGAACACAGCCATCCAGACCCTCAGCCTCCTACTACCATGCCCACTAAGATATCCAAGGGCCACGTTCCTCAGGGGATCAGGATTAACAGTACCCCAGCCCAGGGGCCTGATCATCGGGTCAACAACCAGAGGTCCAGGTCCCCCCTCCGGCACTACAGCGACCCCAGTCCACCCCACCACCAGAAGAACCAGAGGGGACCAGAGCACCCCTTGACCCGGCTAGAGAATGCCCTAGCGGAGGTCCAGCGCTGTGCCAGTCCAGAGAGCTCCGCTAGGAGTCAGAGCAGCCACCAGAGGAGCCCGTCTGTCCTGGAGAAGGTAAACCGGTTCGAGCGCCAAGAGCAGAGGAAGCAGAGGAGTCATAGCATCAATGCCAGCCACACCAACCTGGGACCCTCCTCCTCCTCCCGTCCAACTCAGCCCCAGCCTCAGCACAAGCACCATGAGAGGGCCATGAGCTATGGTGCCAGTATGGATGACCTGCGTAATATGCTAGAGAGAAGCAACAGCCCCAGCAGCCCCTGCAGAACACTGAGCTCCTCCTCTAGCTCACATCATGGGAAAAGTACGGTGGCCCACAAGGGTCATCATTACGCAGAGCAGCAGAGGCCAGAGAGTTGTGACCAAGCCAAGCCCCAGAGCTCCAGGGACCCCCACCACCAGCCTAACCCCCTGGACCCTCACCCTGGCTCGGCCCTACAGAGGAGTATGAGCACCTTCCAACTGGGTAGCCAGGAGGGCCAGGAGGAGAACGGCCATGACAGGGACAGGTAACTTCTCTACTGTACCTAAATGTCAATTATATCTGTTCAGTTTATTGTGGTCAGAACCATTTCACCAGGTCTACTTCATGGTACATGTTAATGTGCGTGGCTAATAAAAAGTGATTGTGATTCTGACAGAGAGTTCCATTGGAGGGATGACCTGCAGGACCTACTGGGGACCATCCAGGACACGTCCTTTAACCGGGCCTACAGGGACAGTATCAAGGACGCCCAGTCCAAGGTGCTCCGATCCACCTCCTTCAGACGCAGGGACCTGGGAATCAGCTCCAGCTCTAACCAGAGCTCCAACAACCCACTTCCTGGTGTCAACAACAACGCCCCTCCCGTCCCCGCTAAGCACTTATCCTTGGAGAGGAAGGCAATGCCCCCCAAGACCGGTCCCAAACCCTCCATTGTCACCACCACTGTACCAGCCTCTGCCCCAGCCACTTCCCTCTCCCCTCACACCCCAAAAGAGAGGCACACGATCACCACCCCAGACCCAGTCCCAGCCCCAACCACCTCTCCCTCCCCTCACACCCCCAGAGAGAGGCACCTTGTCACCCCCAAGCCCGAGAGGTTCAGCCCCCCAGAGCTCCCCAGTGTCCCAGCCTTGGGCCCACCAGTCCCAGCCCGAATCGGTGGGCGTAAGAGGCTCACCATGGAGCAGAAGAAGAGATCGTACTCCGAGCCAGAGAACATGCACGAGGTAGGTGAACGTATCCACGATGACATCTCCTGCTGTTTTGTCTTGGAACAAAAGTACTTAAAAAGGTAGACTCAGCGAGATGGCATTGCAACAAAACACCACCACCGATATTGAGATGAGTACAATCACAGTCACACAGATGATCTGTGCATGGATGTGCTTTGCACTGCTACAGTGTGGTTTAGTCTCAGGCTTTAACGCTCTTAGTTGTTGTGGAAACTGACCCACTGTGCCTTTTGCTTCATGCAACGTCACCTTGCTACCTTACTGCTCTCCATTCAGGGGATCTGCACTGACTCTGTGCCTCTCTTCTAGGTGGGGTTAGAGTCTGACCCGAGGAGGAGTGCCCATCACCAACAGATCCTGTTCCCAGGCACAGAGACCAGCGTGGCAGACCGCAGGAGGATGTTTGAGGTGGCAACCAGTCGCAGCCTGAGCTCCAGCTCTCAGGATCCCCAGACCCTCCAGGGCTCCCAGGCTGGTCTAGCCGTCTCCCGGCCGGAGCTCTGGCAGCTGCAGCAGGATGCCCTGGCTGACTACATGGAGAGGAAGAGAGGCTGGAGGACAGACAGGGACAGGTCCGAGGGGAGACGGCATCGTCACCGGCCCCACAGTGCCTACCTCCAGCCCTTCACAGACACCCATAGTGTCTCTTCCACCTCCACCACCAGCCTAGCCTCTCTCCAGGAGCTGTTTGGCCCAGACAGCAGCCTCTCTGGTGAGGAGAGGCTCTGCTCCACCCTGCCTCCCGGTCTGCAGCTCCAGGGCAGTGTATACCCAGGCAGGGTGACCGCACCACACATCCATACCCAGGCCCCCACCTCAGTCTCCACCTCCCACCAATACCCCACTGGATTTGGATCCAACAGGCCTCTGGAGGGAGTGCCAGCACCAGCCAAGGCCTACGAGGCTTTCCGGAGTCAGCGAGGCGATGGGTCCTTTGAAAGAGCGACTCCAGCCCGGAGCTCTGGGAAGTCGGCCTCAGCGGAGGATCTTCTAGAGCACTCTGAGGAGAGGCCTGCACCACAGCACTTCAGATCCCGCTCCTCGCCCTCTGTAGAGAGGCTCAACCAGGTACACTCTCTGTCTTTTAGATTTTTTTGTGTGAATGAAATGCTACAAAATAGAAATAGAAGCACCGTGCAATTCAGTTCCATAAAAACAGGTGACTTTAGGTCTAGTTTTAGCTGTATATCTCAGGTTAGATGGTATATTAGCTAGCCTGGTCCCAGATCTCTTTGTGTTGTCTTTAGTTTTTTTAAGGGGTAGATATTGCAGATAGATTGTAGCTTCTATCAATGTAATTGTCGGCATAATTTCCAATCCCCCATATATGTTTTTACAAATATATATATGAACTCAGCAAAAAAAGAAACGTCCTCACATTTTTTTTGTTTTGTTTTGCGTTTATTATTATTATTTATTTATTTTTAAAATGTTATCCCCTTTTCTCCCCAATTTCGTGGTATCCAATTGTTAGTAATTACTATCTTGTCTCATCGCTACAACTCCCGTACGGGCTCGGGAGAGACGAAGGTCGAAAGCCATGCGTCCTCCGAAACACAACCCAACCAAGCCGCACTGCTTCTTAACACAGCGCCCCTCCAACCCGGAAGCCACACCAATGTGTCGGAGGAAACACCGTGTACCTGGCCCCCTTGGTTAGCGCGCACTGCGCCCGGCCCGCCACAGGAGTCGCTGGAGCGCGATGAGACAAGGATATCCCGACCGGCCAAACCCTCCCAAACCCGGACGACGCTAGGCCAATTGTGCGTCGCCCCACGGACCTCCCGGGCGCGGCCGGCTGCGACAGAGCCTGGGCGCGAACCCAGAGTCTCTGGTGGCACAGCTAGCGCTGCGATGCAGTACCCTAGACCACTGCGCCACCCGGGAGGCCCTAACTGCGTTTATTTTCAGCAACCTTAACTTGTGTAAATATTTGTATGAACATAAGAGACATAAACTGAACAAGTTCCACAGACATGTGACTAACAGAAATGGAATAATGTGTCCCTGAACAAAGGGGGCTCAAAATCAAAAGTAACAGTCAGTATCTGTTGTGGCCACCAGCTGCAGTAAGTACTGCAGTGCATCTCCTCCTCATGAACTGCACCAGCTTTGCCAGTTCTGGCTGTGAGATGTTACCGCACTCTTCCACCAAGGCACCTGCAAGTTCCCGGACATTTCTGGGGATAATGGGCCTAGCCTTCACCGTCCGATCCAACAGGTCCCAGACGTGCTCAATGGGATTGAGATCCGGGCTCTCCACTGGCCATGGCAGAACACAGACATTCCTATCTTGCAGGAAATCACACACAGAACGAGCAGTATGGCTGGTGGCATTGTCATGCTGGACGGTCATGTCAGGATGAGCCTGCAGGAAGGGTACCACATGAGGGAGGAGGATGTCTTCCCTGTAACGCACAGCGTTGAGATTGCCTGCAATGACAACAAGCTCAGTCCGATGATGCTGTTACACACCACCCCAGACCATGATGGACCCTCCACCTCCAAATCGATCCCGCTCCAGAGTACAGGCCTCGATGTAACGCTCATTCCTTCGACGATAAACGCGAATCCGACCATAGGTTTCAGTCACAGATGACGGCTCCAATAAGCCCCATAGCCGCGAGAAGATGTTGCTGGGTGGAGGCGCTAATATGTTTAGCATGCTCTACAGACATTCTATGGGTCCGCTAATACAGGACTAGTAAAGGGTTAGTACTACTCTAATACAGGACTAGTAAAGGGTTAGTACTACTCTAATACAGGACTAGTAAAGGGTTAGTACTACTCTAATACAGGATTAGTAAAGGGTTAGTACTACTCTAATACAGGACTAGTAAAGGGTTAGGGTTAGTACTACTCTAATACAGGACTAGTAAAGGGTTAGTACTACTCTAATACAGGACTAGTAAAGGGTTAGTACTACTCTAATACAGGACTAGTAAAGGGTTAGTACTACTCTAATACAGGACTAGTAAAGGGTTAGGGTTAGTACTACTCCAATACAGGACTAGTAAAGAGTTAGTACTACTCTAATACAGGACTAGTAAAGGGTTAGTACTACGCTAATACAGGACTAGTAAAGGGTTAGTACTACTCTAATACAGGATTAGTAAAGGGTTAGTATTACTCTAATACAGGACTAATAAAGGGTTAGTACTACTCTAATACAGGACTAGTAAAGGGTTAGGGTTAGTACTACTCTAATACAGGACTAGTAAAGGGTTAGTACTACTCTAATACAGGACTAGTAAAGAGTTAGTACTACTCTAATACAGGACTAGTAAAGGGTTAGTATTACTCTAATACAGGACTAGTAACGGGTTAGTACTACTCTAATACAGGACTAGTAAAGGGTTAGTACTACTCTAATACAGGACTAGTAAAGGGTTAGTACTACTCTAATACAGGACTAGTAAAGGGTTAGTACTACTCTAATACAGGATTAGTAAAGGGTTAGTATTACTCTAATACAGGACTAGTAAAGGGTTAGTACTACTCTAATACAGGACTAGTAAAGGGTTAGTACTACTCTAATACAGGACTAGTAAAGGGTTAGAGTTAGTACTACTCTAATACAGGACTAGTAACGGGTTAGTACTACTCTAATACAGGACTAGTAAAGGGTTAGTACTAATCTAATACAGGACTAGTAAAGGGTTAGTACTACTCTAATACAGGACTAGTAAAGGGTTAGCACTACTCTAATACAGGACTAGTAAAGGGTTAGTACTACTCTAATACAGGACTAGTAAAGGGTTAGTACTACGCTAATACAGGACTAGTAAAGGGTTAGTACTACTCTAATACAGGACTAGTAACGGGTTAGTACTACTCTAATACAGGACTAGTAAAGGGTTAGTACTAATCTAATACAGGACTAGTAAAGGGTTAGTACTACTCTAATACAGGACTAGTAAAGGGTTAGCACTACTCTAATACAGGACTAGTAAAGGGTTAGTACTACTCTAATACAGGACTAGTAAAGGGTTAGTACTACGCTAATACAGGACTAGTAAAGGGTTAGTACTACTCTAATACAGGACTAGTAACGGGTTAGTACTAATCTAATACAGGACTAGTAACGGGTTAGTACTACTCTAATACAGGACTAGTAAAGGGTTAGGGTTAGTACTACTCTAATACAGGACTAGTAAAGGGTTAGTACTACTCTAATACAGGACTAGTAAAGGGTTAGTACTACTCCAATACAGGACTAGTAAAGGGTTAGGGTTAGTACTACTCCAATACAGGACTAGTAACGGGTTAGTACTACTCTAATACAGGACTAATAAAGGGTTAGTACTACTCTAATACAGGACTAGTAAAGGGTTAAGGTTAGTACTACTCTAATACAGGACTAGTAAAGGGTTAGTACTACTCTAATACAGGACTAGTAAAGGGTTAGTACTAATCTAATACAGGACTAGTAAAGGGTTAGTACTACTCTAATACAGGACTAGTAAAGGGTTAGTACTACTCTAATACAGGACTAGTAAAGGGTTAGGGTTAGTACTACTCCAATACAGGACTAGTAAAGAGTTAGTACTACTCTAATACAGGACTAGTAAAGGGTTAGTACTACGCTAATACAGGACTAGTAAAGGGTTAGTACTACTCTAATACAGGATTAGTAAAGGGTTAGTATTACTCTAATACAGGACTAATAAAGGGTTAGTACTACTCTAATACAGGACTAGTAAAGGGTTAGGGTTAGTACTACTCTAATACAGGACTAGTAAAGGGTTAGTACTACTCTAATACAGGACTAGTAAAGAGTTAGTACTACTCTAATACAGGACTAGTAAAGGGTTAGTATTACTCTAATACAGGACTAGTAACGGGTTAGTACTACTCTAATACAGGACTAGTAAAGGGTTAGTACTACTCTAATACAGGACTAGTAAAGGGTTAGTACTACTCTAATACAGGACTAGTAAAGGGTTAGTACTACTCTAATACAGGATTAGTAAAGGGTTAGTATTACTCTAATACAGGACTAGTAAAGGGTTAGTACTACTCTAATACAGGACTAGTAAAGGGTTAGTACTACTCTAATACAGGACTAGTAAAGGGTTAGAGTTAGTACTACTCTAATACAGGACTAGTAACGGGTTAGTACTACTCTAATACAGGACTAGTAAAGGGTTAGTACTAATCTAATACAGGACTAGTAAAGGGTTAGTACTACTCTAATACAGGACTAGTAAAGGGTTAGCACTACTCTAATACAGGACTAGTAAAGGGTTAGTACTACTCTAATACAGGACTAGTAAAGGGTTAGTACTACGCTAATACAGGACTAGTAAAGGGTTAGTACTACTCTAATACAGGACTAGTAACGGGTTAGTACTAATCTAATACAGGACTAGTAACGGGTTAGTACTACTCTAATACAGGACTAGTAAAGGGTTAGGGTTAGTACTACTCTAATACAGGACTAGTAAAGGGTTAGTACTACTCTAATACAGGACTAGTAAAGGGTTAGTACTACTCCAATACAGGACTAGTAAAGGGTTAGGGTTAGTACTACTCCAATACAGGACTAGTAACGGGTTAGTACTACTCTAATACAGGACTAATAAAGGGTTAGTACTACTCTAATACAGGACTAGTAAAGGGTTAAGGTTAGTACTACTCTAATACAGGACTAGTAAAGGGTTAGTACTACTCTAATACAGGACTAGTAAAGGGTTAGTACTAATCTAATACAGGACTAGTAAAGGGTTAGTACTACTCTAATACAGGACTAGTAAAGGGTTAGTACTACTCTAATACAGGACTAGTAACGGGTTAGTACTACTCTAATACAGGACTAGTAAAGGGTTAGTACTACTCTAATACAGGACTAGTAAAGGGTTAGTACTACTCTAATACAGGACTAGTAAAGGGTTAGTACTACTCTAATACAGGACTAGTAAAGGGTTAGTACTACTCTAATACAGGACTAGTAAAGGGTTAGGGTTAGTACTACTCTAATACAGGACTAGTAAAGGGTTAGTACTACTCTAATACAGGACTAGTAATGGGTTAGTACTACTCCAATACAGGACTAGTAAAGGGTTAGTACTACTCTAATACAGGACTAGTAAAGGGTTAGTACTACTCCAATACAGGACTAGTAAAGGGTTAGTATTACTCTAATACAGGACTAGTAAAGGGTTAGTATTACTCTAATACAGGACTAGTAAAGGGTTAGTACTACTCTAATACAGGACTAGTAAAGGGTTAGTACTACGCTAATACAGGACTAGTAAAGGGTTAGTACTACTCTAATACAGGACTAGTAAAGGGTTAGTACTACGCTAATACAGGACTAGTAAAGGGTTAGTACTACGCTAATACAGGAGTAGTAAAGGGTTAGTACTACTCCAATACAGGACTAGTAAAGGGTTAGTATTACTCTAATACAGGACTAGTAAAGGGTTAGTACTACTCTAATACAGGACTAGTAAAGGGTTAGTACTACTCTAATACAGGACTAGTAACGGGTTAGTACTACTCTAATACAGAACTAGTAAAGGGTTAGTACTACTCTAATACAGGACTAGTAAAGGGTTAGAGTTAGTACTACTCTAATACAGGACTAGTAACGGGTTAGTACTACTCTAATACAGGACTAGTAAAGGGTTAGTACTAATCTAATACAGGACTAGTAAAGGGTTAGTACTACTCTAATACAGGACTAGTAAAGGGTTAGTACTACTCTAATACAGGACTAGTAAAGGGTTAGTACTACTCTAATACAGGACTAGTAAAGGGTTAGTACTACTCTAATACAGGACTAGTAAAGGGTTAGTACTACGCTAATACAGGACTAGTAAAGGGTTAGTACTACGCTAATACAGGACTAGTAAAGGGTTAGTACTACTCTAATACAGGACTAGTAAAGGGTTAGTACTACGCTAATACAGGACTAGTAAAGGGTTAGTACTACTCTAATACAGGACTAGTAAAGGGTTAGCACTACTCTAATACAGGACTAGTAAAGGGTTAGTACTACTCTAATACAGGACTAGTAAAGGGTTAGTACTACGCTAATACAGGACTAGTAAAGGGTTAGTACTACTCTAATACAGGACTAGTAACGGGTTAGTACTAATCTAATACAGGACTAGTAACGGGTTAGTACTACTCTAATACAGGACTAGTAAAGGGTTAGGGTTAGTACTACTCTAATACAGGACTAGTAAAGGGTTAGTACTACTCTAATACAGGACTAGTAAAGGGTTAGTACTACTCCAATACAGGACTAGTAAAGGGTTAGGGTTAGTACTACTCCAATACAGGACTAGTAACGGGTTAGTACTACTCTAATACAGGACTAATAAAGGGTTAGTACTACTCTAATACAGGACTAGTAAAGGGTTAGGGTTAGTACTACTCTAATACAGGACTAGTAAAGGGTTAGTACTACTCTAATACAGGACTAGTAAAGGGTTAGTACTAATCTAATACAGGACTAGTAAAGGGTTAGTACTACTCTAATACAGGACTAGTAAAGCGTTAGTACTACTCTAATACAGGACTAGTAACGGGTTAGTACTACTCTAATACAGGACTAGTAAAGGGTTAGTACTACTCTAATACAGGACTAGTAAAGGGTTAGTACTACTCTAATACAGGACTAGTAAAGGGTTAGTACTACTCTAATACAGGACTAGTAAAGGGTTAGTACTACTCTAATACAGGACTAGGAAAGGGTTAGTACTACTCTAATACAGGACTAGTAAAGGGTTAGGGTTAGTACTACTCTAATACAGGACTAGTAAAGGGTTAGTACTACTCTAATACAGGACTAGTAACGGGTTAGTACTACTCCAATACAGGACTAGTAAAGGGTTAGTACTACAGGACTAGTAAAGGGTTAGTACTACAGGACTAGTAAAGGGTTAGTACTACTCTAATAAAGGACTAGTAAAGGGTTAGAGTTAGTACTACTCTAATACAGGACTAGTAAAGGGTTAGTACTACTCCAATACAGGACTAGTAAAGGGTTAGTATTACTCTAATACAGGACTAGTAAAGGGTTAGTATTACTCTAATACAGGACTAGTAAAGGGTTAGTACTACTCTAATACAGGACTAGTAAAGGGTTAGTACTACGCTAATACAGGACTAGTAAAGGGTTAGTACTACTCTAATACAGGACTAGTAAAGGGTTAGTACTACGCTAATACAGGACTAGTAAAGGGTTAGTACTACGCTAATACAGGAGTAGTAAAGGGTTAGTACTACTCCAATACAGGACTAGTAAAGGGTTAGTATTACTCTAATACAGGACTAGTAAAGGGTTAGTACTACTCTAATACAGGACTAGTAAAGAGTTAGTACTACTCTAATACAGAACTAGTAAAGGGTTAGTACTACTCTAATACAGGACTAGTAAAGGGTTAGTACTACTCTAATAAAGGACTAGTAAAGGGTTAGAGTTAGTACTACTCTAATACAGGACTAGTAAAGGGTTAGTACTACTCTAATACAGGACTAGTAACGGGTTAGTACTACGCTAATACAGGACTAGTAAAGGGTTAGAGTTAGTACTACTCTAATACAGGACTAGTAAAGGGTTAGTACTACTCTAATACAGGACTAGTAAAGGGTTAGTACTACTCTAATACAGGACTAGTAAAGGGTTAGTACTACTCTAATACAGGACTAGTAAAGGGTTAGGGTTAGTACTACTCTAATACGGGACTACTAAAGGGTTAGTACTACTCTAATACAGGACTAGTAAATGGTTAGTACTACTATAATACAGGACTAGTAAAGGGTTAGTACTACTCTAATACAGGACTAGTAAAGGGTTAGTACTACTCTAATACAGGACTAGTAAAGGGTTAGGGTTAGTACTACTCTAATACAGGACTAGTAAAGGGTTAGAGTTAGTACTACTCTAATACAGGACTAGTAAAGGGTTAGAGTTAGTACTACTCTAATACAGGACTAGTAAAGGGTTAGAGTTAGTACTACTCTAATACAGGACTAGTAAAGGGTTAGAGTTAGTACTACTCTAATACAGGACTAGTAAAGGGTTAGTACTACTCTAATACAGGACTAGTAAAGGGTTAGGGTTAGTACTACTCTAATACGGGACTACTAAAGGGTTAGTACTACTCTAATACAGGACTAGTAAATGGTTAGTACTACTATAATACAGGACTAGTAAAGGGTTAGTACTACTCTAATACAGGACTAGTAAAGGGTTAGTACTACTCTAATACAGGACTAGTAAAGGGTTAGGGTTAGTACTACTCTAATACAGGACTAGTAAAGGGTTAGAGTTAGTACTACTCTAATACAGGACTAGTAAAGGGTTAGAGTTAGTACTACTCTAATACAGGACTAGTAAAGGGTTAGTACTACTCTAATACAGGACTAGTAAAGGGTTAGTACTACTCTAATACAGGACTAGTAAAGGGTTAGTATTACTCTAATACAGGACTAGTAAAGGGTTAGGGTTAGTACTACACTAATACAGGACTAGTAAAGGGTTAGTACTACTCTAATACAGGACTAGGAAAGGGTTAGTACTACTCTAATACAGGACTAGTAAAGGGTTAGTACTACTCTAATACAGGACTAGTAACGGGTTAGGGTTAGTACTACTCTAATACAGGACTAGTAAAGGGTTAGGGTTAGTACTACTCTAATACAGGACTAGTAAAGGGTTAGTACTACTCTAATACAGGACTAGTAAAGGGTTAGTACTACTCTAATACAGGACTAGTAAAGGGTTAGTACTACTCTAATACAGGACTAGTAAAGGGTTAGTACTACTCTAATACAGGACTAGTAAAGGGTTAGGGTTAGTACTACTCTAATACAGGACTAGTAAAGGGTTAGTACTACTCTAATACAGGACTAATAAAGGGTTAGTTCTACTCTAATACAGGACTAGTAAAGGGTTAGTACTACTCTAATACAGGACTAGTAAAGGGTTAGTACTACTCTAATACAGAACTAGTAAAGGGTTAGTACTACTCTAATACAGGACTAGTAAAGGGTTAGAGTTAGTACTACTCTAATACAGGACTAGTAAAGGGTTAGTACTACTCTAATACAGGACTAGTAAAGGGTTAGTACTACTCTAATACAGAACTAGTAAAGGGTTAGTACTACTCTAATACAGGACTAGTAAAGGGTTAGGGTTAGTACTACTCCAATACAGGACTAGTAAAGGGTTAGTACTACTCTAATACAGGACTAGTAAAGGGTTAGAGTTAGTACTACTCCAATACAGGACTAGTAAAGGGTTAGTACTACTCTAATACACAACTAATAAAGGCCTAGTGCACTACTTTTTGCGAAAAATTTTATTTAATTTTGGGGGATTCATATATTTTTAAAAATGTTTTTCAGGGGGGTGCTCCAGCATCCTCAGCACCCCTACTTCCTGTGGCTATGCCCCTATGGTGAACGAGGGGCTTGTAGAATCATGATTATTTCAAGTTTTTTAGTTCATCGTTCGCCAGAATGGGTTTCTGCATGCTCCAGGCATTACTGACTCAAATGAACGAAATGAAAGATTTATTATTTCGACTGAACGAGTCGGAAAGATCTGAGTCAGTATCAGAGCGATGGCCAATAACACAATGAGTTTCCATAAGTTGCTGTTCTGAATAGTGCACCGATTTCTGCAGCAGCTGACTGCGTTAGCTAATGCTAATGCTAATGCTACGACGTTAACACATCGATCAAATGTTACAAAGTACCAAGCCACACCTGTGCCAGCTGTTGAAGCCAATTTCTGAGAACAGACCTGTCACGTTCCTGACCTATTTCTGTTAGTTTGTTGTATGTGTTAGTTGGTCAGGACATGAGTTTGGGTGGGCATTCTATGTTGTCTGTTTCTATGTTGGTTTAAGGGTTGCCTGGTATGGCTCTCAATTAGAGGCAGGTGTTTGGCGTTCCTCTAATTGAGAGTCATATTTAGGTAGGTTGTTTCACAGTGTTCGTTGTGGGTGGTTGTCTCCTGTGTCAGTGTTTGTAGCACCATACGGGACTGTTCGGTTTGTTTGTACATCGTCATTTTTGTGTAGTCTATTTTCCCTGTTCGTGCCTTCTTCGTGTTTTATTGTAAGTTCGTATGTCTAGGTTTGTCTACACATTCGTTTTGTTATTTTGTTAGTTAATTCAAGTATAGTTCGTTTTCTGTCTTCGTTGTTTTGTCGTGTCTTAATTAAATCATGTCATTTCATAACGCTGCGCCTTGGTTCAATCACTACTCCTCCTCTTCGGTTGAAGAAGAGGAGGAGGAAAGCCGTTACAAGACCTATAACTTTGGTGCAGTAAAACTTTATCAGAAAGCTGGCTGGCGGACTAGCTACCGAGCAAAATCTGGAGATGAGTTCCACGATTTGCCAGACAGATGGCTCCTGGCAACTGAGTGTCGTGTTAGGATAACGCCATCTGACGGAAGACAATGGTAGTGTATGTAGCGACTCTCTCGCTCTGAGTGCTTACAGACTTACTGACGATCTCACTGCACATACCAATCTGGAGAAACACACACAGGCGCACACACACACACACACACACACACACACACACACACACACACACACACACACACACACACAGCACCAGCGTGGAGACATAATCCCACTATGAATCATCCTCTCTAACATTGCTACAGTATAATCCCACCGTGACTCCATCGCCAGGGGAAGTATACCCCCCTGAATATTTATACTCAACGTAAACACTAATAATCATAAAATGTCCGTCCAAATATCATCCTAATCCCCATCTACTGCACTACTTTGGACCGCAGCCTGCTGTTTTCCAATCCTACTGTGGGTGGGTTTTTCCTAAATAAATCAATATCCATAACTTCTGTGTCAGCCTGAATCACTTTGGAATGTTATGGTTTACCTCATCCTCCTCTCACAAAGTAACCATCTCTCTCTCTTTTTCTCTCGCTCGCTCTCGCTCTACCCACCCCCATCGCTCTCTCTCTCTCCCTCGCTCTCTTTTTCTCTCGCTCTCTCTCTACCCCCCTGACCCCCCCCTTCGCCCTCTCTCTCTCTCTACCCATCCCCCCACCCCCATCGCTCTCTCTCTCTCTCTCTCTTTTTCTCTCGCTCTCTCTACCCCCCCGATCGCCCTCTCTCCCTCTCTGCCTCCGCCCTCTTTCTCTCTCAATCCCTCTCTCCTTTCAGGACTTCATGACAGGAGGAGATCTGAGGATGTTTCCGGACTTTTCTAATGAACCCCAGCTGTTCACACACAACGACAACAACAGGTTTGTTTCCATAGAGACAGAACCTTTTGTGTACACCCCAAATGGAACCCTATTCCCTATATAGTGCACTCCTTATGAACAGGACCCATAGAGCTCAGGGCCCATTGAACTCTGGTCAAAAGTAGTGCACTACATAGGAAATAGGATGCTATTGGCCATTAGCAGAAGAAAAAGTCTCTCTGGATAAGAGCGTCTGCTAAATGACTCAAATGTAAACAAATGTACATTTGGGACTCACACCGCCTGTACGTCTGTCAAATTCATTACATATACAACAGGGTAATAACCAACAGAACTCCTCACATACTTGTCTTAGTAGTTAAGGCCAAAGTGTTTTCCACTTTAGTCATCCCATAGTTTCTGATGATCTCTCACATTTTTTCCCCTCAAAGAACTACGTTGATGATGGGAACTGAGAAAAGTTTTTTTTTTTACATTTTGAAACATGCAGCAGACTTTTTAAGGTAATAGACCCTGGTCAGCGCCTTACTTGGTCAGTGTTCTACTGTTCTGTTCGCTGCTATTTTAGAGCAGGATTGTCCTGGTTGGTGCAGAATTCCTGGCATTTAGTAGGGAAAACCCCCTGGCAAACATGGATGAAAAATGGCATGCCAGGGATGGATGTGATTGGAAAGAAGGGTAGAAGCTCATACACTCAACAGTCTTTTTTTGTGTGTGTGTGTGTGTGTGTGTGTGTGTGTGTGTGTGTGTGTGTCTGTGTCTGTGTGTGTGTGTGTGTGTGTGTATGTGTGTGTGTGTGTGTGTGTGTGTATATATGTATATATATATTTCTTTCCAGGTCCATGGACAAGCAGCGTTTAAAGCGTCCCGTCTCAGCCTCCCAGTCCCAGTATGTGGCCACCCACTACCTGCTGAATCAGGGTCCTTCCCAAAGCAACACCCCTGTGATGAGGAGAGAGAGGCAGAGAAACCCCGACCGTCAGCGGGCCCTTAGTACATCCGGCCTGGCTGCCTCTGTAGGTCTACCCTGCCCCTTCTCCTCCCCAGGCACCAGCCCCAGCACTAGCCTTGACTGGCAGGTATGTCTATCTGTCTGTCCGGCTGAATGTCCTGTGATGCATTTTTTTTGTGTTGCCTTTGTTTAACCAGGTAAGTAATTGAGATCACATTCTCTTTGACAGTAATGACCTGGCCAAGATAGAGTTTGGCTTGTGATGTATTCTAGATGTCAGGAAGGCCTATGTTGTTACCAGACACATTTCCCCTCAGGGATAATGAAGTATTCATGAATTCATTCAGGTCAGCGAGAGGTTAGGCCAGGGAAACCTGGATGCCATCGCCTTCCCCTGCCTGTCACAGGTTGAGGCTCCCAGAGCCGTGTCCCCAGAGACCAGGCAGAGCCCCACAGCACATCAGAACCAGAACCAGAATCTGCAGACCAGGACCAGACTGGCCTCATCAGACACCAGCACTTCAGAGGAGACCCTGAAAGACTTCCCCATAGAGAGTCCGGCTACCGTACCAAAGACCATCCTACCTAAGACCCCTCCAACCCCACCTCCTCCTAAAACCTCTCCCAGACCACACCCCCTGCTCTCCCTCCGCATCTCAGAGTCCAACCTGCAGGAGACCCCGCCCTTACACATAGCCCCGCCCACACAGGTAGTCCCTCCAATAGTCTCCTTACAGGACTATGACGAGGTGTTCCTCCAGGAGCTGGCCCCTCCCTCCCCTCCTCCTCCCCCGCTCCCCATCAGGGAGACGGACATCACAGAGGACTTCCCTCCTCCTCCTCCCCTTCTCCTCCTCCCCTCCTGCTCACCCCCAGACAGAGAGGAGCATCATCCTGAGCTACAGCACTTCAACAGGTACAACATGCTGTCACCGCCACACATTACTACTGCACAATATAACAACGTTTTTTTCCACTATTCTAATGTGCATAGACAAAGAGACACTGACAAGATCAACATAACACCTGATATAATGCAACAATGTTGAAATGTTCAATCTTTTAGAAAATTGTCTCCTCATCATTACTGCCATGTGTACCGTCTGTTTCTGTCCATGCAGCTGTGAGTTCGTGGAGGCTGTGTGTCCAGAGAGAAGATCATCTATCTCCTCCCCTTCCCCTCAGACAGTCCCCCCCTATATCCCCCAGCCTGAGACCCCGACCCACCAGACCCCCATCGACCCCAGCAGCAGTATCCCAGATCCCCAGCAGGGGCCTAGCGGTAAGGAAAGCCTGGGCTTAGAGTACCATCTCCTGGCCAGGAGGGAGAGGTCTGCTGGGGAGCTGAGGGTGGAAGCCCTGGTCAGACAGCTGGTGTCCCGGGGGGATAAGACCCTGAGCCCGATACTGGACACCTGGCCCGGGGGCGGACGGACCAGCACCATGGACCTGATGGAAGAGATCTTCCCTGCTGGGGGAGGGAGGTTGCCGTGGCAACGCCGTAGGAGCAGCACCTGGCTGGAGGACAGGTGAGAGGGGGAGGAGACAAGGGAAGAGGGGACGAGAGGGGAGGAGGAGAGAGGTGGGGTGAGGTCTGGTTATCCGGAGGGACTAAGGAAGTATGTGTACGTGTGTGTTTGTGTGTGTGTATGTGTGCGCGCTTGGTGTGTGTGTGTGTGTGTGTGTGTGTGTGCATGCGCTTGGTGTGTGTGTGTGTGTTTTATTCCTGTTATGTAACTTAATGATAGGCTAGACTATATGATCAGGGTTCATTAACAACAGGTATGCTATAACAGAGGGCCTTTGTTGAGTCTGATTACATTATGGCTCAGTTTATTGCTTGACGTCACAAAACAACTCTTAGGGTTTTCAGAATAGATCGTTAGTCTAAGTTGTGGAATTAGATTACATACAGTAAGAGCAGCTAAGTAAGCAAGTTTCCTTTAGGCTGGTGTTTTTACGTGATGTGAGGCTTAATGATTATACTATTCAAAACAAAAAAACGAACTTTGTATGGGCCCTTGTATGCCCTTGTATGGGCATTGGTCTGAAGCTGAAAAATAATGGAAATTCACATGAGCACCACAATGCCTACTGCACCCCATGCTCTACCAAGGTTTTCCAGCACCCAGCGTTGACCTACTACAGTAGCTATGTTGGTATTGTACTTCACTGTGTAGGCAGGTTGTTAAGGATTCAAACCTTCTCAAACAGCCTGATTCATTCTCATAGAGGAGGTGCTTCCACAGTAATGTGATTTATACCACAGACAAGTTAAAGTATTGGATCCTTCACAAAATATAAAGAAATTGTGTAATGTTGTCCCACTCCTCTTCAATGGCTGTGTGAAGTTGCTGGATATTGGCGGGAACTGGAACACCCTGTCATACACGTAGATCCAGGGCATCCCAAACATGGTCAATGGGGTGACATATCTGGTGAATATGCAGGCCATGGAAGAACTTGGACATTTTCAGCTACCAGGAATTGTGTACAGATCCTTGAGACATGGAGCCGTGTATTATCATGCTGAAACATGAGGTGATGTCGGCAGAGGAATGGCACGACAATGGGCCTCAGGATCTCGTCACGGTATCGCTGAGCATTGAAAATTGCCATCGATAAAATGCAATTGTGTTCGTTGTCTGTAGCTTATGCCTGCCCCATACCATAACCCCACCACCATTGAGTACTCTGTTCACAACGTTGACATCAGCAAACTGCTCGCCCACAAGACACCATGTGCCCGGTACAGTGAAACCGGGATTCATCCATGAAAAGCACACTTCTCCAGGGTGCCAGTGGGCATGAAGGTGAGCATTTGCCAACTGAAATCGGTTACGACGCCGAACTGCAGTCAGGTCAAGACCCTGGTGAGGACAACGAGCACATAGAGGAGCCTCCCTGAGATGGTTTCTGACAGTTTGTGCAGAAATTCTTCAGTTGTGCAAACCCACAGTTTCATCAGCTGTCCGAGTGGCTGGTCTCAAACGGTCCCACAGGTGAAGAAGCCGGATGTGGAGGTCCTTGGCTGGTGTGGTTACATGTGGTCTGTGGGTGTGAGGCCGATTGGACGTACTTCAAAATTCTCTCAAAAGATGTTGGAGGCGGCTTAAGGTAGAGAAATTAACATTCAATTATCTGGCAACAGCTCTGGTGGACATTGCTGGAGTCAGCATGCCAGTTGAACGCTCCCTCAAAACTTGAGACATCTGTGGCATTGTGTTGTGTGACAAAACTGCACATTTTGGAGTGGCCTTTTATTGTCCCCAGCACAAGGTGCACCTGTGTAATGATCATGCTGTTTAATGAGCTTCTTGATATGCCACACCTGTCAGGTGGATGCATTATCTTGGCAAAAGGAAAAATGCTCACTAACAAGGATTTAAACAAATTTGTGCACCAAATTTGAGAGAAATAAGCTTTTTGTGTGTATGGAACATTTCTGGTATCTTTTATTTCAGCTCAGGAAACATGGGACCAACATTTTACATGTTGCGTTTATATTTTTGTTCAGTATAGTATGAAGTACAATACCAACATAGCTACTGTAGTAGGTCAACGCTGGGTGCTGGAAAACCTTGGTAAAAGGGGAGTTATCACTAAATATAACATTTACAACCAAATGTACATTTATCAGATATAGACAACTTTATAAATACAATTCAGGGATGGCCACAATTGCTCTTGACAAGATACAGGTTTATACAGGCTTTTTTTTTTAAGCCCAGTTCTACCACACCTGATTCTACTACTCATGGTCTTGAACAGCTGAGGTCTTGATGAACAGCTGAGGTATTGATGAACAGCTGAGGTCTTGATGAACAGCTGAGGCCTTGATGAACAGCTGAGGCCTTGATGAACAGCTGAGGCCTTGATGAACAGCTGAGGTCTTGATGAACAGCTGAGGCCTTGATGAACAGCTGAGGCCTTGATGAACAGCTGAGGCCTTGATGAACAGTAGTAGAATCAGGTGTGGTAGCATTGGGATTTAACAGAAGAAAACATGCATAACCCTGTGGATTGTCAGGAGCAATTTTAGTAACTCCTGATGCAAATACTGCTGAGAAACACCTGTGAAATACAAAGTCATTAGACAAGTGTAAAACACTCTTAAGAAAAATTATATGTCAACTTTGGTTCTCAGTAACGGACGGATGGCTCATGACAAGAGGCGGGAGAGTGTGTTGTCTACCTCCCAAGTTGATTTGCACATTTTCATCGAGATTTTAATTTAACATTGAGCTCCAATCAATGCCTATATATTATATCACCCCAACAATACTCTCTGGTCATGAACAAGGGAAAGGATATCATATCTCACATGATTTTCAAGGTGAAATTGCTATGCGTCTTTTAAAGTGAACCTGTTTTATCATGAACATATTGCTTTGGAGAGAGGGAGAGTTCCAACAGAGAGTTCCAACAGAGAGTTCCAACAGACAGGATAACAGAGAGTTCCAACAGAGAGTTCCAACAGAGCGTTCCAACAGAGCGTTCCAACAGAGAGTTCCAACAGAGAGTTCCAACAGAGCGTTCCAACAGAGCGTTCCAACAGAGCGTTCCAACAGACAGGATAACAGAGAGTTCCAACAGAGAGTTCCAACAGAGAGTTCCAACAGACAGGATAACAGAGAGTTCCAACAGAGCGTTCCAACAGAGCGTTCCAACAGAGCGTTCCAACAGAGAGTTCCAACAGAGAGTTCCAACAGAGAGTTCCAACAGACAGGATAACAGAGAGTTCCAACAGAGAGTTCCAACAGAGCGTTCCAACAGAGCGTTCCAACAGAGCGTTCCAACAGAGAGTTCCAACAGAGAGTTCCAACAGAGAGTTCCAACAGACAGTATAACAGTTAACTGTGATGTCACAGAACTGCTGAGATCCTGTGTGTAGTGTAGAACTCTCTCCCCATGTTGGAGTCAGACCACGTTCCAGATCATGTCATACAGACTGGGTCTGTGGAAGCTGAACACCGCTGGCCTCTACTGACACATGTAACGTACAGTGAGTCTGACTTGGTTAAAGAGTGGCACCACTGGCCTCTACTGACACATGTAACGTACAGTGAGTCTGACTTGGTTAAAGAGTGGCACCACTGGCCTCTACTGACACATGTAACGTACAGTGAGTCTGGCTTGGTTAAAGAGTGGCACCACTGGCCTCTACTGACACATGTAACATACAGTGAGTCTGGCTTGGTTAAAGAGTGGCACCACTGGCCTCTACTGACACATGTAACATACAGTGAGTCTGGCTTGGTTAAAGAGTGGCACCACTAGCCTCTACTGACACATGTAACATACAGTGAGTCTGGCTTGGTTAAAGAGTGGCACCACTAGCCTCTACTGACACATGTAACATACAGTGAGTCTGGCTTGGTTAAAGAGTGGCACCACTAGCCTCTACTGACACATGTAACATACAGTGAGTCTGGCTTGGTTAAAGAGTGGCACCACTGGCCTCTACTGACACATGTAACATACAGTGAGTCTGGCTTGGTTAAAGAGTGGCACCACTGGCCTCTACTGACACATGTAACGTACAGTGAGTCTGACTTGGTTAAAGAGTGGCACCACTAGCCTCTACTGACACATGTAACATACAGTGAGTCTGGCTTGGTTAAAGAGTGGCACCACTAGCCTCTACTGACACATGTAACATACAGTGAGTCTGGCTTGGTTAAAGAGTGGCACCACTAGCCTCTACTGACACATGTAACGTACAGTGAGTCTGGCTTGGTTAAAGAGTGGCACCGCTGGCCTCTACTGACACATGTAACGTACAGTGAGTCTGACTTGGTTAAAGAGTGGCACCACTAGCCTCTACTGACACATGTAACATACAGTGAGTCTGGCTTGGTTAAAGAGTGGCACCACTAGCCTCTACTGACACATGTAACATACAGTGAGTCTGGCTTGGTTAAAGAGTGGCACCACTGGCCTCTACTGACACATGTAACATACAGTGAGTCTGACTTGGTTAAAGAGTGGCACCACTGGCCTCTACTGACACATGTAACGTACAGTGAGTCTGGCTTGGTTAAAGAGTGGCACCACTGGCCTCTACTGACATGGTTTAATATTGAAGGTCTAAGAACAAAATGTCCTTCCTTTTTCTGTGGTAAAGAAGTCTCAGATCCTATACTATAATGTATTAAATACAATACTACTATTATTTGGCCAGAAAGGCAATTATTGTTTACAAAGAAACAGATGCACAATGATATTCTTAACATTCTCAGTTAGGTTTTAGGATAATGAATGTATGGAAGACATGTTGTGAACCTGTATTATATTAAAGTAGGTTTCGGGGGACAGTTATTTTAGATTCCGTGGTGTCACAGCTCCAACCGTTTTATTCTCTGAGGAGGATCAGGTTGATTAAGTTTGACCCGATTCTACGGTGGAATGTTCTTCTTTTCTTAACATGCTCTTTCTGCCTGTCTGTGTCTGTCCTGCAAAATAGGCCAGTCATGAAGCCAAACCAGTCAGAGCTTATTCCTTATAGCAGGGTGGTGTGTGTGTGTGTGTGTGTGTGTGTGTGTGTGTGTGTGTGTGTGTGTGTGTGTGTGTGTGTGTGTGTGTGTGTGTGTGTGTGTGTGTGTGTGTGTGTGTGTGTGTGTGTGTGTGTGTGTGTGTGTGTGTGTACCTGCATGTACGCGCTTGAGTGAGTTTCAACCAAATAACACACACACCTGAAATACCACAATAATTGTTTTGGCATCTCACACACTATTCAACAGACTAGTACTTCCTGCTTGTTGAGTACTGCCTGCTGCTTGTTGAGTACTGCGTACTGCTTGTTGAGTACTGCCTGCTGCTTGTTGAGTACTGCATGCTGCTTGTTGAGTACTGCATGCTGCTTGTTGAGTACTGCATGCTGCTTGTTGAGTACTGCATGCTGCTTGTTGAGTACTGCATGCTGCTTGTTCAGTACTGCATGCTGCTTGTTCAGTACTGCGTGCTGCTTGTTGAGTACTGCCTGCTGCTTGTTGAGTACTGCTTGCTGCTTGTTGAGTACTGCATGCTGCTTGTTGAGTACTGCATGCTGCTTGTTGAGTACTGCATGCTGCTTGTTGAGTACTGCATGCTGCTTGTTGAGTACTGCATGCTGCTTGTTGAGTACTGCATGCTGCTTGTTGAGTACTGCATGCTGCTTGTTGAGTACTGCATGCTGCTTGTTCAGTACTGCTTGCTGCTTGTTGAGTACTGCATGCTGCTTGCTGAGTACTGCATGCTGCTTGCTGAGTACTGCATGCTGCTTGTTGAGTACTGCATGCTGCTTGTTGAGTACTGCATGCTGCTTGTTGAGTACTGCATGCTGCTTGTTGAGTACTGCCTGCTGCTTGTTGAGTACTGCCTGCTGCTTGTTGAGTACTGCCTGCTGCTTGTTGAGTACTGCGTACTGCTTGTTGAGTACTGCGTACTGCTTGTTGAGTACTGCGTACTGCTTGTTGAGTACTGCGTACTGCTTGTTGAGTACTGCCTGCTGCTTGTTGAGTACTGCCTGCTGCTTGTTGAGTACTGCATGCTGCTTGTTGAGTACTGCCTGCTGCTTGTTGAGTACTGCCTCCTGCTTGTTGAGTACTGCATGCTGCTTGTTGAGTACTGCATGCTGCTTGTTGAGTACTGCCTGCTGCTTATTGAGTACTGCATGCTGCTTGTTGAGTACTGCATGCTGCTTGTTGAGTACTGCATGCTGCTTGTTGAGTACTGCCTGCTGCTTGTTGAGTACTGCATGCTGCTTGTTGAGTACTGCATGCTGCTTGTTGAGTACTGCATGCTGCTTGTTGAGTACTGCATGCTGCTTGTTGAGTACTGCATGCTGCTTGTTGAGTACTGCATGCTGCTTGTTGAGTACTGCATACTGCTTGTTGAGTACTGCTTGCTGCTTGTTGAGTACTGCATGCTGCTTGTTGAGTACTGCATGCTGCTTGTTGAGTACTGCATGCTGCTTGTTGAGTACTGCATGCTGCTTGTTGAGTACTGCATACTGCTTGTTGAGTACTGCTTGCTGCTTGTTCAGTACTGCATGCTGCTTGTTGAGTACTGCATGCTGCTTGTTGAGTACTGCGTGCTGCTTGTTGAGTACTGCGTGCTGCTTGTTGAGTACTGCGTACTGCTTGTTGAGTACTGCATGCTGCTTATTGAGTACTGCATGCTGCTTGTTGAGTACTGCATGCTGCTTGTTGAGTACTGCATGCTGCTTGTTGAGTACTGCATGCTGCTTGTTGAGTACTGCATGCTGCTTGTTGAGTACTATTGCAACGCAATGCTACAAAGCAAACGTTTAATTGGAAATGAATGTAATTCTGGTGTACCAAAATGTAATGACGCTGTCGGTGTGATCGAAGCGTTACTGCTCACTGCTTGCTGCTTACAGCTTGCTGCGTACTGCATGTTGTGTACTGCTTGTTGCGTACTGCTTGTTGTTTATTGCTGGTTGGTTAGTGCATCCTGCTTGTTGTTTATTGCGTACTGCTTGTTGCGTACTGCTTGTTGTTTATTGTGTACTGCTTGTTGTTTATTGCGTACTGCTTGTTGCGTACTGCTTGTTGTTTATTGCGTACTGCTTGTTACGTACTGCTTGTTGTTTATTGTGTACTGCTTGTTGTTTATTGCGTACTGCTTGTTGCGTACTGCTTGTTGTTTATTGCGTACTGCTTGTTGTTTATTGCGTACTGCTTGTTACGTACTGCTTGTTGTTTATTGCGTACTGCTTGTTGTTTATTGCGTACTGCTTGTTGTTTATTGCGTACTGCTTGTTGTTTATTGCGTACTGCTTGTTGTTTATTGCGTACTGCTTGTTGTTTATTGCCTAGTGCTTGTTGTTTATTGCGTACTGCTTGTTGTTTATTGCGTACTGCTTGTTGCGTACTGCTTGTTGTTTATTGCGTACTGCTTGTTGTTTATTGCCTACTGCTTGTTGTTTATTGCCTACTGCTTGTTGTTTATTGCCTAGTGCTTGTTGTTTATTGCGTACTGCTTGTTGTTTATTGTGTACTGCTTGTTGCGTACTGCTTGTTGTTTATTGCGTACTGCTTGTTACGTACTGCTTGTTGTTTATTGCGTACTGCTTGTTGTTTATTGTGTACTGCTTGTTGTTTATTGCCTACTGCTTGTTGTTTATTGCCTACTGCTTGTTGTTTATTGCCTAGTGCTTGTTGTTTATTGCGTACTGCTTGTTGTTTATTGCGTACTGCTTGTTACGTACTGCTTGTTGTTTATTGCGTACTGCTTGTTGTTTATTGCGTACTGCTTGTTGTTTATTACGTACTGCTTGTTGTTTATTGCGTACTGCTTGTTGTTTATTGCGTACTGCTTGTTGTTTATTGCCTACTGCTTGTTGTTTATTGCCTAGTGCTTGTTGCATACTGCTTGTTGTTTATTGTGTACTGCTTGTTGTTTATTGCGTACTGCTTGTTGCGCACTGCTTGTTGTTTATTGCGTACTGCTTGTTGTTTATTGCGTACTGCTTGTTGTGTACTGCTTTGTTGCGTACTGCTTGTTGTTTATTGCGTACTGCTTGTTGTTTATTGTGTACTGCTTGTTGCGTACTGCTTGTTGTTTATTGTGTACTGCTTGTTGCGTACTGCTTGTTGTTTATTGCGTACTGCTTGTTGCGCACTGCTTGTTGTTTATTGCGTACTGCTTGTTGTTTATTGCGTACTGCTTGTTGTGTACTGCTTTGTTGCGTACTGCTTGTTGTTTATTGCGTACTGCTTGTTGTTTATTGCGTACTGCTTGTTGTTTATTGCGTACTGCTTGTTGTTTATTGCGTACTGCTTGTTGTTTATTGCGTACTGCTTGTTGTTTATTGTGTACTGCTTGTTGCGTACTGCTTGTTGTTTATTGCGTACTGCTTGTTGTTTATTGTGTACTGCTTGTTGTTTATTGTGTACTGCTTTGTTGCGTACTGCTTGTTGTTTATTGCGTACTGCTTTGTTGCGTACTGCTTGTTGTTTATTGCGTACTGCTTGTTGTTTATTACGTACTGCTTGTTGTTTATTACGTACTGCTTGTTGTTTATTGCGTACTGCTTGTTGCGTACTGCTTGTTGTTTATTGCGTACTGCTTGTTGTTTATTGTGTACTGCTTGTTGTTTATTGTGTACTGCTTTGTTGCGTACTGCTTGTTGTTTATTGCGTACTGCTTGTTGTTTATTGCGTACTGCTTGTTGTTTATTGCGTACTGCTTGTTGTGTACTGCTTTGTTGCGTACTGCTTGTTGTTTATTGCGTACTGCTTTGTTGCGTACTGCTTGTTGTTTATTGCGTACTGCTTGTTGTTTATTGCGTACTGCTTGTTGCGTACTGCTTGTTGTTTATTACGTACTGCTTGTTGTTTATTGCGTACTGCTTGTTGTTTATTGCGTACTGCTTGTTGTTTATTGTGTACTGCTTGTTGCGTACTGCTTGTTGTTTATTGTGTACTGCTTGTTGTTTATTGCTTACTGCTTGTTGTTTATTGTGTACTGCTTGTTGCGTACTGCTTGTTGTTTATTAGGTACTGCTTGTTGTTTATTGGGTACTGCTTGTTGTTTATTGCGTACTGCTTGTTGTTTATTGTGTACTGCTTGTTGCGTACTGCTTGTTGTTTATTGTGTACTGCTTGTTGTTTATTGCTTACTGCTTGTTGTTTATTGCGTACTGCTTGTTACGTACTGCTTGTTGTTTATGCGTACTACTTGTTGTTTATTGCGTACTGCTTGTTGTTTATTGCGTACTGCTTGTTACGTACTGCTTGTTGTTTATTGCGTACTGCTTGTTGTTTATTGCGTACTGCTTGTTGTTTATTGCGTACTGCTTGTTGTTTATTGCGTACTGCTTGTTACGTACTGCTTGTTGTTTATTGCTTACTGCTTGTTGTTTATTGCGTACTGCTTGTTGTTTATTGCGTACTGCTTGTTGTTTATTGCGTACTGCTTGTTACGTACTGCTTGTTGTTTATTGCTTACTGCTTGTTGTTTATTGCGTACTGCTTGTTGCGTACTGCTTGTTGTTTATTGCGTACTGCTTGTTGTTTATTGCGTACTGCTTGTTGCGTACTGCTTGTTGTTTATTGCGTACTACTTGTTGTTTATTGCGTACTACTTGTTGTTTATTGCGTACTGCTTGTTGTTTATTACGTACTGCTTGTTGTTTATTGCGTACTGCTTGTTACGTACTGCTTGTTGTTTATTGCGTACTACTTGTTGTTTATTGCGTACTGCTTGTTGTTTATTACGTACTGCTTGTTGTTTATTGCGTACTGCTTGTTACGTACTGCTTGTTGTTTATTGCGTACTGCTTGTTGTTTATTGCGTACTGCTTGTTACGTACTGCTTGTTGTTTATTGCGTACTGCTTGTTGTTTATTGCGTACTGCTTGTTGTTTATTGCGTACTGCTTGTTGTTTATTGCCTACTGCTTGTTGTTTATTGCCTACTGCTTGTTGTTTATTGCCTAGTGCTTGTTGCGTACTGCTTGTTGCTTATTACGTACTGCTTGTTGCGCACTGCTTGTTGTTTATTGCGTACTGCTTGTTGTTTATTGCGTACTGCTTGTTGTTTATTGCGTACTGCTTGTTGTTTATTGCGTACTGCTTGTTGTTTATTGCGTACTGCTTGTTGTTTATTGCGTACTGCTTGTTGTTTATTGCGTACTGCTTGTTGTTTATTGCGTACTGCTTGTTGTTTATTGCGTACTGCTTGTTGTTTATTGTGTACTGCTTGTTGCGTACTGCTTGTTGTTTATTGCGTACTGCTTGTTGTTTATTGCGTACTGCTTGTTGTTTATTGCGTACTGCTTGTTGTTTATTGCGTACTGCTTGTTGCGTACTGCTTGTTGTTTATTGCGTACTGCTTGTTGTTTATTGCGTACTGCTTGTTGTTTATTGCTTACTGCTTGTTGTTTATTGCGTACTGCTTGTTGCGTACTGCTTGTTGTTTATTGTGTACTGCTTGTTGTTTATTGCGTACTGCTTGTTGCGTACTGCTTGTTGTTTATTGCTTACTGCTTGTTGTTTATTGCATACTGCTTGTTGTTTATTGCGTACTGCTTGTTGTTTATTGCGTACTGCTTGTTGTTTATTGCGTACTGCTTGTTGCTTATTGCATACTGCTTGTTGTTTATTGCGTACTGCTTGTTGTTTATTGCGTACTGCTTGTTGTTTATTGCCTACTGCTTGTTGTTTATTGCATACTGCTTGTTGTTTATTACGTACTGCTTGTTGTTTATTGCGTACTGCTTGTTGTTTATTGCTTACTGCTTGTTGTTTGTTGCGTACTGCTTGTTGTTTATTGCGTACTGCTTGTTGCGTACTGCTTGTTGTTTATTGCGTACTGCTTGTTGTTTATTGCTTACTGCTTGTTGTTTATTGTGTACTGCTTGTTGTTTATTGCGTACTGCTTGTTGCGTACTGCTTGTTGTTTATTGCGCACTGCTTGTTGTTTATTGCGTACTGCTTGTTACGTACTGCTTGTTGTTTATTGTGTACTGCTTGTTGCGTACTGCTTGTTGTTTATTGCGTACTGCTTGTTGTTTATTGCGTACTGCTTGTTGTTTATTGCTTACTGCTTGTTGTTTATTGCGTACTGCTTGTTGCGTACTGCTTGTTGTTTATTGTGTACTGCTTGTTGTTTATTGCGTACTGCTTGTTGCGTACTGCTTGTTGTTTATTGCTTACTGCTTGTTGTTTATTGCATACTGCTTGTTGTTTATTGCGTACTGCTTGTTGTTTATTGCGTACTGCTTGTTGTTTATTGCGTACTGCTTGTTGCTTATTGCATACTGCTTGTTGTTTATTGCGTACTGCTTGTTGTTTATTGCGTACTGCTTGTTGTTTATTGCCTACTGCTTGTTGTTTATTGCATACTGCTTGTTGTTTATTACGTACTGCTTGTTGTTTATTGCGTACTGCTTGTTGTTTATTGCTTACTGCTTGTTGTTTGTTGCGTACTGCTTGTTGTTTATTGCGTACTGCTTGTTGCGTACTGCTTGTTGTTTATTGCGTACTGCTTGTTGTTTATTGCTTACTGCTTGTTGTTTATTGTGTACTGCTTGTTGTTTATTGCGTACTGCTTGTTGCGTACTGCTTGTTGTTTATTGCGCACTGCTTGTTGTTTATTGCGTACTGCTTGTTACGTACTGCTTGTTGTTTATTGTGTACTGCTTGTTGTTTATTGCGTACTGCTTGTTACGTACTGCTTGTTGTTTATTGCGTACTGCTTGTTACGTACTGCTTGTTGTTTATTGTGTACTGCTTGTTGTTTATTGCGTACTGCTTGTTACGTACTGCTTGTTGTTTATTGCGTACTGCTTGTTACGTACTGCTTGTTGTTTATTGCGTACTGCTTGTTGCGCACTGCTTGTTGTTTATTGCGCACTGCTTGTTGTTTATTGCGTACTGCTTGTTGCGTACTGCTTGTTGTTTATTGCGCACTGCTTGTTGTTTATTGCGTACTGCTTGTTGCGTACTGCTTGTTGTTTATTGCGTACTGCTTGTTACGTACTGCTTGTTGTTTATTGCGTACTGCTTGTTGCGTACTGCTTGTTGTTTATTGCGTACTACTTGTTGTTTATTGCGTACTGCTTTGTTGCGTACTGCTTGTTGTTTATTGCGTACTGCTTGTTGTTTATTGCGTACTGCTTGTTGTTTATTGCGTACTGCTTGTTGTTTATTGCATACTGCTTGTTGTTTATTGCGTACTGCTTGTTGTTTATTGCGTACTGCTTGTTGTTTATTGCGTACTACTTGTTGTTTATTGCGTACTGCTTTGTTGCGTACTGCTTGTTGTTTATTGCGTACTGCTTGTTGCGTACTGCTTGTTGTTTATTGTGTACTGCTTGTTACGTACTGCTTGTTGTTTATTGCGTACTGCTTGTTGTTTATTGCGTACTGCTTGTTGTTTATTGCGTACTGCTTGTTGTTTATTGCGTACTGCTTGTTGTTTATTGCGTACTGCTTGTTGTTTATTGCGTACTGCTTGTTGTTTATTGTGTACTGCTTGTTGCGTACTGCTTGTTGTTTATTGCGTACTGCTTGTTGTTTATTGCGTACTGCTTGTTGTTTATTGCGTACTGCTTGTTGTTTATTGCGTACTGCTTGTTGCGTACTGCTTGTTGTTTATTGCGTACTGCTTGTTGTTTATTGCGTACTGCTTGTTGTTTATTGCTTACTGCTTGTTGTTTATTGCGTACTGCTTGTTGCGTACTGCTTGTTGTTTATTGTGTACTGCTTGTTGTTTATTGCGTACTGCTTGTTGCGTACTGCTTGTTGTTTATTGCTTACTGCTTGTTGTTTATTGCATACTGCTTGTTGTTTATTGCGTACTGCTTGTTGTTTATTGCGTACTGCTTGTTGTTTATTTCGTACTGCTTGTTGCTTATTGCATACTGCTTGTTGTTTATTGCGTACTGCTTGTTGTTTATTGCGTACTGCTTGTTGTTTATTGCCTACTGCTTGTTGTTTATTGCATACTGCTTGTTGTTTATTACGTACTGCTTGTTGTTTATTGCGTACTGCTTGTTGTTTATTGCTTACTGCTTGTTGTTTGTTGCGTACTGCTTGTTGTTTATTGCGTACTGCTTGTTGCGTACTGCTTGTTGTTTATTGCGTACTGCTTGTTGTTTATTGCTTACTGCTTGTTGTTTATTGTGTACTGCTTGTTGTTTATTGCGTACTGCTTGTTGCGTACTGCTTGTTGTTTATTGCGCACTGCTTGTTGTTTATTGCGTACTGCTTGTTACGTACTGCTTGTTGTTTATTGTGTACTGCTTGTTGTTTATTGCGTACTGCTTGTTACGTACTGCTTGTTGTTTATTGCGTACTGCTTGTTACGTACTGCTTGTTGTTTATTGTGTACTGCTTGTTGTTTATTGCGTACTGCTTGTTACGTACTGCTTGTTGTTTATTGCGTACTGCTTGTTACGTACTGCTTGTTGTTTATTGCGTACTGCTTGTTGCGCACTGCTTGTTGTTTATTGCGCACTGCTTGTTGTTTATTGCGTACTGCTTGTTGCGTACTGCTTGTTGTTTATTGCGCACTGCTTGTTGTTTATTGCGTACTGCTTGTTGCGTACTGCTTGTTGTTTATTGCGTACTGCTTGTTACGTACTGCTTGTTGTTTATTGCGTACTGCTTGTTGCGTACTGCTTGTTGTTTATTGCGTACTACTTGTTGTTTATTGCGTACTGCTTTGTTGCGTACTGCTTGTTGTTTATTGCGTACTGCTTGTTGTTTATTGCGTACTGCTTGTTGTTTATTGCGTACTGCTTGTTGTTTATTGCGTACTGCTTGTTGTTTATTGCATACTGCTTGTTGTTTATTGCGTACTGCTTGTTGTTTATTGCGTACTGCTTGTTGTTTATTGCGTACTACTTGTTGTTTATTGCGTACTGCTTTGTTGCGTACTGCTTGTTGTTTATTGCGTACTGCTTGTTGCGTACTGCTTGTTGTTTATTGTGTACTGCTTGTTACGTACTGCTTGTTGTTTATTGCGTACTGCTTGTTGTTTATTGCGTACTACTTGTTGTTTATTGCGTACTGCTTTGTTGCGTACTGCTTGTTGTTTATTGCGTACTGCTTGTTGCGCACTGCTTGTTGTTTATTGCGTACTGCTTGTTACGTACTGCTTGTTGTTTATTGCGTACTGCTTGTTGTTTATTGCGTACTGCTTGTTGTTTATTGCGTACTGCTTGTTGTTTATTGCGTACTGCTTGTTGTTTATTGCGTACTGCTTGTTGTTTATTGCGTACTGCTTGTTGTTTATTGCATACTGCTTGTTGTTTATTGCATACTGCTTGTTGTTTATTGCGTACTGCTTGTTGTTTATTGCGTACTACTTGTTGTTTATTGCGTACTGCTTTGTTGCGTACTGCTTGTTGTTTATTGCGTACTGCTTGTTGCGCACTGCTTGTTGTTTATTGCGTACTACTTGTTGTTTATTGTGTACTGCTTGTTACGTACTGCTTGTTGTTTATTGCGTACTGCTTGTTGTTTATTGTGTACTGCTTGTTGTTTATTGCGTACTGCTTGTTGCGCACTGCTTGTTGTTTATTGTGTACTGCTTGTTGTTTATTGCGTACTGCTTGTTACGTACTGCTTGTTGTTTATTGCGTACTGCTTGTTACGTACTGCTTGTTGTTTATTGTGTACTGCTTGTTGTTTATTGCGTACTGCTTGTTGCGTACTGCTTGTTGTTTATTGCGTACTGCTTGTTACGTACTGCTTGTTGTTTATTGCGTACTGCTTGTTGCGTACTGCTTGTTGTTTATTGCGTACTGCTTGTTACGTACTGCTTGTTGTTTATTGTGTACTGCTTGTTGTTTATTGCGTACTGCTTGTTGCGTACTGCTTGTTGTTTATTGCGTACTGCTTGTTACGTACTGCTTGTTGTTTATTGCGTACTGCTTGTTGTTTATTGTGTACTGCTTGTTGTTTATTGCGTACTGCTTGTTGTTTATTGCGTACTGCTTGTTGTTTATTGCGTACTGCTTGTTGTTTATTGCGTACTGCTTGTTGTTTATTGCGTACTGCTTGTTGTTTATTGCGTACTGCTTGTTGTTTATTGCGTACTGCTTGTTGTTTATTGCGTACTGCTTGTTGTTTATTGCGTACTGCTTGTTGTTTATTGCGTACTGCTTGTTGTTTATTGCGTACTGCTTGTTGTTTATTGCGTACTGCTTGTTGTTTATTGTGTACTGCTTGTTGTTTATTGCGTACTGCTTGTTGTTTATTGCGTACTGCTTGTTGTTTATTGCGTACTGCTTGTTGTTTATTGCGTACTGCTTGTTGTTTATTGCGTACTGCTTGTTGTTTATTGCGTACTGCTTGTTGTTTATTGCGTACTGCTTGTTTATTGCGTACTGCTTGTTGTTTATTGCCTACTGCTTGTTGTTTATTGCCTACTACTTGTTGTTTATTGCGTACTGCTTGTTGTTTATTGCGTACTGCTTGTTGCTTATTGTCTACTGCTTGTTGCTTATTGTCTACTGCTTGTTGTTTATTGCGTACTGTGTGTTTACTTCTTACTGTTTCCTGCTTATTCTGCAGTATATGTCAGTGTCAGTCGGGAGTTTCAGGGTCTAATGTGTCAGTGTATTCACGTGGTAGTAATGTCAGCTACTGCTCACTCTCGTCTCTTTTCTTGTAGAAGTCAAGATGGGGTCTGTTCTACAGGACCTAGTCTGCTGCAGAAAACAGAGGAGGGAAGAGAAATACATCTGAATGAGGAGGAGGCAGACCTCAATCTAGAAAAGGTCTGAACTTTAATACTTAAGACATTTATCTTTAAATTAACTGACTGATATAACATCCATCTCAATTAAAAGGAACATTGACGATAAAAAAATGCCCATCCAACCTACGGTCCTCATGATTAGACCATTCAGGAGATGTACGTATCTCTGGGTAAAGAGGAGAGGTAGACCATTCAGGAGATGTACGTATCTCTGGGTAAAGAGGAGAGGTAGACCATTCAGATGTACGTATCTCTGGGTAAAGAGGAGAGGTAGACCATTCAGGAGATGTACGTATCTCTGGGTAAAGAGGAGAGGTAGACCATTCAGGAGATGTACGTATCTCTGGGTAAAGAGGAGAGGTAGACCATTCAGGAGATGTACGTATCTCTGGGTAAAGAGGAGAGGTAGACCATTCAGGAGATGTACGTATCTCTGGGTAAAGAGGAGAGGTAGACCAATCAGATGTACGTATCTCTGGGTAAAGAGGAGAGGTAGACCAATCAGATGTACGTATCTCTGGGTAAAGAGGAGAGGTAGACCATTCAGGAGATGTACGTATCTCTGGGTAAAGAGGAGAGGTAGACCATTCAGATGTACGTATCTCTGGGTAAAGAGGAGAGGTAGACCATTCAGATGTACGTATCTCTGGGTAAAGAGGAGAGGTAGACCATTCAGGAGATGTACGTATCTCTGGGTAAAGAGGAGAGGTAGACCATTCAGGAGATGTACGTATCTCTGGGTAAAGAGGAGAGGTAGACCAATCAGATGTACGTATCTCTGGGTAAAGAGGAGAGGTAGACCAATCAGATGTACGTATCTCTGGGTAAAGAGGAGAGGTAGACCAATCAGAGACTATTATGCTAACAATAGACATACATATACATTGTCAGTGCTAACTTCGCCTCTCCTCCCACCCACTAGGTGGAGCTAGTCCAGGCTCTGACCCTTAGCGTTGCCTCACTCCGAGAGGAGAGAGAAGTTCTGGGTGAGGAGCAGAGGAGGTTCCGGGCCCTAGGGGGCCACATGGAGAGCCTGGTCCAGGAGCGCTGTAAGCCCAATGAGAAGGAGAAGTACAGGATGTTCATCGGGGACCTGGATAAGATAGTCAACTTGTTGATGTCTCTGTGTGGCCGGCTGGCCCGGGTCCATAACGCTCTCTATGCCCTGGACAGAGAGGAGGAGACAGAGGACAGCGCAGAGGAGAGGGTGAGATATTAAACATCTACAACACGGGTCAAATTCTTTTCAGCTACGACCGAACCTGTAGCAGGTTAGGAGAGCATTTTCCCTAACCCTTTTCTTAACCTTAACCAAATTCTCCTAACCTGCTACGAAAAAGTCACGTCCGGGTCGTAGCTGTATCGAAGTGCTGTGTAAAGAGTGTTTCTCTCTCTGCAGCACAGAGCAGAAAATTAAACTAAGCTGAACACTGCAAGTTACCTTCATAACATCTCAGGAGTCTTTGTTTTAGTCACATGTACAGTATCAGCCAGAGGCTGGCTCCTTTGTTTCAGTCCCATCTATCAGCCTGAGGCTGGCTCCTTTGTTTCAGTCCCATCTATCAGCCTGAGGCTGGCTCCTTTGTTTCAGTCCCATCTATCAGCCTGAGGCTGGCTCCTTTGTTTCAGTCCCATCTATCAGCCTGAGGCTGGCTCCTTTGTTTCAGTCCCATCTATCAGCCTGAGGCTAGCTCCTTTTTTTCAGTCCCATCTATCAGCCTGAGGCTGGCTCCTTTGTTTCAGTCCCATCTATCAGCCTGAGGCTGGCTCCTTTGTTTCAGTCCCATCTATCAGCCTGAGGCTGGCTCCTTTGTTTCAGTCCCATCTATCAGGCTGAGGCTAGCTCCTTTGTTTCAGTCCCATCTATCAGCCTGAGGCTGGCTCCTTTGTTCCAGTCCCATCTATCAGCCTGAGGCTGACTCCTTTGTTTCAGTCCCATCTATCAGCCTGAGGCTGGCTCTTTTGTTTCAGTCCCATCTATCAGGCTGAGGCTGGCTCCTTTGTTTCAGTCCCATCTATCAGCCTGAGGCTAGCTCCTTTGCTTGGATGCTGAGTGTTAAGGATACGTGACATCATGGACACTCTCGGATGGAATCGGATGCCCAGGCCAGATTAATCGAACCCCCACAATGACGCTGTATGCAGCCATAGTGGGGGTTCAAGCTAGGACTGTGTATACAGACTTTATTGAATAGTTTAATTATTTACATTTGTGTAGAGATTTCTATCACAATTTAAAATGTACTAATTTAGTCATCTATTGGACTCCATAATGAAAACTATGTATACAATATACTGTAAGCAGCCATGCCAGGGTTCAAGCTTAATAAAATTGTATTTAGTAATTTACAGCTTAATCTAAATTTATTTAGCAATTAACAGTTCCTAGGACTGTGTAAGGACAACATGGCACATGGCTACTTAGTTATGCATTGTTTACATTTTAAGGGGTGTGTTCTTGCTCATTGTCCCGCCTCCCACTTATTCCTTATTTGGCAAAACTCTCCCTTTAGCCCCCCTTCCTCGACAGAGAAGATTGAGCAGAGCTCACAAGAACCTCTTTCACGTCCTATTTATGCTCACAAGCGGTCCTCTTTCAAGTCCGCTGGTGCAGTACTGCTTTTGTCCACCAGATGGGGCTCTATACACAGAGAACTGGGGTCAGAGGGCTGATAAACCCCACGAGGAAAACCATCATGCCAGAAAGTAAACAGTCTGTTGACAACAGATAGGTATTATGAATTTGTCACGTTTGACATCAAAACATTTCTACAATTTAGAATAAATGACATCCCATGTTCAAATACAACAAACATGTTCCCAGACTGAGAAGACAAAAGTTGAAAGCAGACAACTGACAGACTCCAAAATGGAGGAAAGTGAAGCAGTTTTCATAAAGATGGGTTGCACTTTACATTACAGCAGCACAGAATAACGTATTGGTGAGAATAACATATGGTTGGTAACAAGTTATAGCTAGCCACTCAGTCTCACAATGAAGTCCAACCGAACGTGTTTTAGCTAGTCAGAAAGTAGCCTATTGGCTCCGGTACACAGCGATAAAGGCTTGAGATGCAAAGCTAATTTTGGCATTTAAAACAGCTGTAGCGACAACCAAATAACGTTAGTTACCACACAGGTATTTGATAAAGCCAGAGAAATGTACCTACTCCTGCTTACCTTTCGCAAAGATGTACCTTCAAGGGTCTGGTTCTGTTAGTCCAGTCGTTCAAATGAGCTGTCATCATACTCGAGGCGCCCTATCACTAGTCTGGTCATCACAAAATCAGAATTATGACTAAACTCCGCCCATTTCTACAATGCATCTTATTAAAATGTAATTTTAATCCTAAACTTAACCTTAAATTTATCCACACTGTAAACCTTATGTCTAACCCTAACCTTAAATTATTATTTTTAGCACATTTTTACTTTGTGGCTGTGGAATCTGACTTTGCGGCTGTGGAATCTGACTTTGCGGCTGTGGAATCTGACTTTGCGGCTGTGGAATTTGACTTTGTGGCTGTGGAATCTGACTTTGCGGCTGTGGAATCTGACTTTGCGGCTGTGGAATCTGACTTTGCGGCTGTGTAATCTGATTTTGCGGCTGTGTAATCTGATTTTGCGGCTGTGGAATCTGACTTTGCGGCTGAGGAAATCTGACTTTGCGGCTGTGGAATCTGACTTTGCGGCTGTGGAATCTGACTTTGCGGCTGTGTAATCTGATTTTGCGGCTGTGGAATCTGACTTTGCGGCTGAGGAAATCTGACTTTGCGGCTGTGGAATCTGACTTTGCGGCTGTGGAATCTGACTTTGCGGCTGTGGAATCTGACTTTGCGGCTGTGGAATCTGACTTTGCGGCTGTGGAATCTGACTTTGCGGCTGTGGAATCTGACTTTGCGGCTGTGGAATCTTTTTATTTATTTTTTATTTTACCGTTATTTTACCAGGTAAGTTGACTGAGAACACGTTCTCATTTGCAGCAACGACCTGGGGAATAGTTACAGGGGAGAGGAGGGGGATGAATGAGCCAATTGTAAACTGGGGATTATTAGGTGACCATGATGGTTTGAGGGCCAGATTGGGAATTTAGCCAGGACACCGGGGTCTGACTTTGTGGCTGTGGAATCTGACTTTGTGGCTGTGGAATCTGACTTTGCGGCTGTGGAATCTGACTTTGTGGCTGTGGAAGCTAGCGGAAACCCACTGGGTCTGGCTCAATGATCTGGCTACACATTACTCCAAATCATGTGAGTCACCACAGATTATTCTAGGTTACCACAGATTATTCATTATATTGGCCAGATACTCTAGTGGCCGCTCTAACAATTAAAATAAATGTCTTTAAAAAATGGAAGGCAGTCGGCTGGCAAGATCTGGTGGGACCATTCTAGCCAATGAGAGGGTAGATACGAGTGTGATAACAGGCACACCTCTGATATAAAGTGATACAATGGCAACGCTAGCTATTCTCTCTTGGAATGTAAAAGGCCTAAATTGGTCTATTAAACGTTGCAGTTGTCTCGATATCCTAGCAAGAAACCATATTGATATGGCAATGTTCCAATAAACACAGCTATTGAATATGAATCAGGGGAATTACTATCAGAACCAAGGATTCTCCTGTTTCTATAAATAATTGTACACCTCTGATTGTAAATCGACACCAAGCCAGATTGTGATTTTTAAAAGATACAATAACTATTTTTGTCTCAACTGAGGAAACCGGGTTTGCTGGGAGCCCACATCTCTTTCCGTGAACTCAAAAGGGCTCCTAAAGGGCATTGGATAACATGAATAAAGGGCATTGGATAACATGAATAAAGGGCATTGGATAACATGAATAAAGGGCATTGGGTAACATGAATAAAGGGCATTGGATAGCATTAAATAAAGGGCATTGGATAACATGAATAAAGGGCATTGGATAACATGAATAAAGGGCATTGGGTAGCATGAATAAAGGGCATTAGATAGCATGAAAAAGGGCATTGGATAGCATGAATAAAGGGCATTGGATAGCATTAAATAAAGGGCATTGGATAACATTAAATAAAGGGCATTGGATAACATTAAATAAAGGGCATTGGGTAACATGAATAAAGGGCATTGGATAACATGAATAAAGGGCATTGGGTAACATGAATAAAGGCAAAACACCTAGTTGTGAATGGTATTCCTCTTAAGGTCTATTTAATATGTTGGAACCAATTAGGTCCACTGTTAGTTGAGATGATTAACACAGACATTTTCAATGGCTAAAAAAGATGGACGCCACCCAGTGTTTTCAGCACCAGGATGCCTTTAATAATATATAAATCCTCTATCAATAATATACTGAACAAAAATATAAACACAACATGCAACAATATCAATGATTTTACTGAGTTACAGTTCATATAAGAGAATCAATCAATTAAAATAAATAAACAAGAATGGGCACGGGCGCAGCCATGGATGGGCCTGGGAGGGCATGGGCCCACCCACTGGGGAGCCAGGCCCAGCCACTAGGGAGCCAGGCCCAGCCACTGGGAAGCCAGGCCCAGCCACTGGGGAGCCCGTCCCAGCGACTGGGGAGCCAGGCCCACTCACTGGGGAGCCAGGCCCAGCCACTGGGGCACCAGCCACAGCCACTAGGTAGCCAGGCACAGCCAGTCAGAATTAGTTTTTTCCCCCACAAAAGGGCTTTATTACAGACAGAAATACTCCTCAGTTTCATCACCTGTCCGTGTGGCTGGTCTCAGACGTTCCCGCAGGTGAAGAATCCGGATGTGGAGGTTCTGGGTTGGCGTGGTTACACGTGTTCTCTAAAACTACGTTGGAGGCGGCTTATGGTAGAGAAATTAATATTAAATTATCTGGCAACAGCTCTGGCGGACATTCCTGCAGTCAGCATGTAAATTGCACGCTCTCTCAAAACTTGAGACATCTGTGGCATTGTGTTGTGTGACTAAACTGCACATTTTAGCGTGGCCTTGTATTGTCCCCAGCACAAGGTGCACCTGCGTAATGATCATGCCGTTTAATCAGCTTCTTGATATGCCACACCTGTCAGGTGGATGCATTATCTTGGAAAAGGAGAAATGTTCACTAACAGGGATGGAAACAAATTTGTGCACAACATTTGAGAGAAATAAGCTTTTTTGTGTGTATGGAACATTTCTGATATCTTTTATTTCAGCTCATGAAACATGGAACCAACATTTTACATGTTGCGTTTATATTTCTGTTCAGTATAGTATGAATCCTCTGTCTCCCCAGGATGTCTTTAATAATCTATATATCTCTGTTAACTCAGGAGTCCTTACAGCAGAAGCGCCACCAGCTGTGTAGCCAGCACGAGGATGCCAGGGAGCTGAAGGAGAATCTGGATCGTCGGGAGCGTGTGGTCCTGGACATCCTGGGTGGGTACCTGACCGGGCCGCAGCTAAGAGACTACCAGCATTACGTCTGTATGAAACCTGCCCTCCTGATCCGCCAGAGACACCTGGACGAGCTCATCAAGCAGGGGGACGAGCAGCTCGACAGGCTGATAGAGAGTATTTCTCCTGGGGACCACCAGGCCCAACTCTGCTGCTCCTCCAACCCAGGGTTAGGCCTCAGGGATCCCAGCCCTAACCTTGGTCCTACCCATACTGTCCGCTCCACCACTGTAACATCACTGTGACCCCTGTAAACGCCAACAATAACAGTCCTGGTCACTACCAGGGAACACGATACAGCAGCTGTGTCTCTGGCGGAACGGGTGAAGACTACATACGACACTGTATGACTGGTGAATGAGACGACATACGACCCTGTATGACTGGTGAATGAGACGACATACGACCCTGTATGACTGGTGAATGAGACGACATACGACCCTGTATGACTGGTGAATGAGACGACATACGACCCTGTATGACTGGTGAATGAGACGACATACGACCCTGTATGACTGGTGAATGAGACGACATACAACCCTGTATGACTGGTGAATGAGACGACATACAACCCTGTATGACTGGTGAATGAGGCGACATACAACACTATATGACTGGTGAATGAGACGACATACGACCCTGTATGACTGGTGAATGAGACTACATACGACCCTGTATGACTGGTGAATGAGACGACATACGACCCTGTATGACTGGTGAATGAGGCGACATACAACACTATATGACTGGTGAATGAGACTACATACAACCCTGTATGACTGGTGAATGAGACGACATACGACCCTGTATGACTGGTGAATGAGACGACATACGACCCTGTATGACTGGTGAATGAGACGACATACAACACTGTATGACTGGTGAATGAGACGACATACGACAGATGAAGAAGAGACAGAGACAGCATCTCCCCGCCCCATATAGAGATGAACTGTAGAGAAAGGGACTTCATGTGAAGGATGTCACCTTTCTGTCCACTTGTTGCGTACAGACAGACAAACTATGAGAAGTGACCACGATGGATATGTTATTGTGCCTCTTATCATATTTCAGCCTTCTCTGTTCCTCCAGCTTCTTCACGTATCTCTGTTCTTCACGGATCTCTGTTGCGACTGCGCCACTCTTTGGTCGATTCAATACACGGTTGAAGTGCCTAGTATAATTCATACGAACAGATTGACAGTTTTGAGTGTAACGGTAGTGGATGTACAACTGCCTGTCAAGACATTTTATTCACCGTATATATATATATATATATATGTATGTATCAGTTGAAATATTACTACTGCCTTTACACATCACTACAGCTGAGAACTTTGTTTTGGCAGATTAACTACTGATTGGTAAGAATCACAGAACTAGAATGACTTGTATTTCTCATTCTGTTCCTATTGGTCAGGAGGAACCAGACCTGAAATAGGCCTGTTTTCTTTAGCAACACAATAGCACGCTCTGACACACATGAATATGTAGCCACAATCTAAGGCAATTTCTTTTATTTTTAACTTCAAATACTTATATTTCAGACTCAAAAATGATAGCTAATGAAGAAAAAAAGCTACCATGACATTGACAGCAAATGCAATAATTATTTATATTATTAAAAATAAATGGTATGTATTATGTAAGTGCTGTGCTTTTTAATATGTAGATGGTGGAAAAAAAAAACTTTTAAATATTTTTTCAACTGAAAAAAATGATGATGGAATGAGGCAAGTTTACAGTGGGTGTTCTAACCTCTGGTCACATGGTCTTCCTCTGATACACGGCGACGTGCTTCATGATGACGAGGCTTCTAGGAAGTAGATAGATGTTACTTAGGAATGTTGTTGCCCAGTGAGTACATGCATACTGTGGGTGGAGCTATCTCATGGGCCGTGGTATCACTTCGTAGGATATCGGGGTAAAAAATCGAGAAGGATGGTACTGTCAGTTCACGTGTGACATGCCTACTATTTAAACATCGTCTGACGACTCCTGCTTGTTTCACTGCTTGTTTCACCCCCCCCCCCCCCCCCAAAAAAATGTACTATGCCAATTGATATTGTTGTATCCTTTTGAGAACACCTTTTAAACATTTACAGATTATCCTAATTTATCCTAATCAGGCACATATTCATGAATATACTGTATCAGGCACATATTCGTAAATATTTTCAACAATAATGGTGTCATCCATATTTATCTCCAGTGTTTTCTGTGACATCACTTAACAGATTTGCCAGTTGCTGAAATCAAATTCCATGTATTAATCTTTCTTTATGACACGTAGGAGGGGGAGGCCGATTAGAAAACAGATCCTCGTTTACAAAATAAATATATTTTTAAAGAGCCTTTGTGACAATTTTACTTTGACTATCTATTCTATAACGTCTTGACTCATCAGCCATATTGTTTCTTAGAATGTTATTGATGAGATGAGATCAACTTTATTGTCCCTGAAGGGAAATGTTTGCCTGGTCCTAGATCTGTTGTCTCCTTCTGTAGCCTGGTCCCAAATCTGTTGTCTCCTCCTATAGCCTGGTCCTAGATCTGTTGTCTCCTTCTATAGTCTGGTCCCGGATCTGTTGTCTCCTTCTGTAGCCTGGTCCCAGATCTGTTGTCTCCTTCTGTAGCCTGGTCCCAAATCTGTTGTCTCCTTCTATAGCCTGGTCCTAGATCTGTTGTCTCCTCCTATCGCCTGGTCCCAGATCTGTTGTCTCCTTCTGTAGCCTGGTCCCAGATCTGTTGTCTCCTCCTATCGCCTGGTCCCAGATCTGTTGTCTCCTTCTGTAGCCTGGTCCCAGATCTGTTGTCTCCTTCTATAGCCTGGTCCCAGATCTGTTGTTTTCTTCTATAGCCTGGTCCCAGATCTGTTGTCTCCTCCTATAGCCTGGTCCCAGATCTGTTGTATCCTTCTATAGCCTGGTCCCAGATCTGTTGTCTCCTCCTATAGCCTGGTCCCAGATCTGTTTGTGCTCTTGCCAACTCCATTTCAACCTAAACATTAGTGACAAGGAGTTGGCATGACAACACAAACAGACTGGGCAAATGTGTGTTGGACATTCAAGTCCCACTGCAACATGGTGCTACTGGTCTAAGGACTGTCCAAGTGGACTATTTGGCCTCAGGAGAACACACCAGTAGGTGTTGTTACCTGATAGCATGACAGTGTCAGAGTATTACCAGGCCTCTGGTAACAGTCTCACCCTTCCACTGTTAATTATCTTCTGCACTACACAGCCTGTTGTTGAATTACAGGTTAAGAGGAAAAGGTTGAAATAGACATGCTTGTTTATCAGAAATGCCCACAACTATAGCAGTTAATATACAATGACATGTTTTTATTCAAACAGAAAGAAAAAGCTGTAGTCAGACAAGGCAATATTACATAACTGAAATTCACCTAGTTATACAACCACAGAAACGCAGGCTTGAAAAACCTGCCGAACACAGCACCCTCCCCAAACACTCTTCCAGTGACAAGAGCCAACATGCAGACGCTTCCATGTACACAAACATACTGTATTCAAGTTATGACTCACCTTGAGAGTATTACAGTTAGACTTGGATAGTGCCAATGTGGACTGCAAAACTATTTCGTTTGAAGTTGTATAAGTCAACTTTAAAGTTTGAGTTAAGTTAGATAAAAGTTTAAAAAAGGAGGCCAATCTCAATGTGCCCTCACCGAACCTATTCTCCCGATAAGGGCCTGCGTCCTATTCCCTTTATAGTGCACTACTTTTGACCATTGCCCACTGGGTTCTGGTCAAAAGTAGTGCACTATTTAGGCGATAGGGTGACATTTGAGGCACAAGGACGGCGTCGTCCTGGTAGCAGCATGACAGCAACACAAAGGACACGTTTTCCTCGACATGCCTCATCAAGTCCCACACAGTGGCCCGGCCCGGCCGCTCACACAGCACAGCCTTTCATAGACACCTCCTATCCACCGTTTACATAGCAAAAATTAGTTATTGTTTTTTTTTTTACATCCATTATTAGACAGTGGCAACGCGGAACACTAATTTAAACCAACACATTTTCTAGAGGGACGGCTTTAGGCAGAACACAACAGTATCGTATCACATGCAAAACGATACGACAACAATAACGTCTAATGTAACTGGCCCCTCTAACAGTACAACTGGTCCCAGCTTGGCCCCTCCCAGTTGAAATGGTCTAGAACCGCCACGGTAGACATCCAGAGCTCCAGTCTGGAGGGGCGACGAAGGAGAGGGTCCCCCGATCTGAAGCCTCCCCTGGTCCCTTGTATACCTCCAGCCCTCCAGAGCCGTAGCTGGCACGTAGAATTGTTCATCATGTCTGTTTTACATCCACTGTATGAATCCAGCACCTGAAGAGCCTTTGTCTTGCATCCAAATGGGCATCGTGTTCCCTATATATATAGTGGACTACTTTTGACCAGAGCAGTGTGATACATAGGGAATATGCTGCTATTTGAATCAGAACCTCTGTTAACCCGCTCTCTGCAACTTAATGTTCAACACAGGTTAACATTTCACTTGGATCAATTATATTAGTGTTGGAAACAAAACAAATTAAAATGATAATAAGAGAGGTTAAAAAGGCTCAACGCAGCTGTTTCTATAGCAACGTTAAATCATTTCTGGGTAACAATGAAGTACCTTAACGTATTTTACTTGTTTTTATGTTGTTTAAATGTATCTTTAACGCTGCATTGTCAGAAAAGTATCTTTAAGTAAGCATTTCACTGTTAGTCTACATCTGTTTACGAAGCATGTGACAAATAACAGATTTCCATTAAAAAGGGGGAAAAGGGTTTGTTAGCAACAAAATAACATTTGGTAGGAGTGTCTGGGAGTGGTCTGAGTGGGGAGGGAAAAACTGAAAACTAGCTGTTATTGGCAAAGATGTTTGGAACTCTTGATATTGGCCTATTAACCTATTTAAAACATGGTGATGTCACCATGGAAAGCCGAAACTCCCGCCCACCTGCTGATTAGAAGATCCTGAGTATAATGTATTTTCAACCAGCAACTATCAGGAAATAACACTGCTTAAAATAAAAATTTAAATAAAAAACACTTTTACAGAGTTAGTTTCATCAGCTGTTGTACAATATTATACAAAACACAGGGGGAAAAAACTGAATTTTGACTGCACTGGGTCTTTAAGGAAATGACTTTAGAGTGACATTAAATGAATAGCATTTTGGATTGTTTTAGTACTTCAGGACATGCTGCATCTGGAAACATGAGTGCATATAGAGAGAAAACAGCTTGTGTGATTCAACTTTGTGGTGTCAATATAATAACGCAAAAATGGATAATGAACCTTGTAAAACAACCGTGCATTATAAACCACACTCAACCTTTGGGGATTTAAACTAGTGAACAGTTGGCATCATATTAAACCTGGTGTAAGGGAGGATTCTTTTCCTTTAGTCAGATGATGTAATATACATTGCTACTCTGACAGGCCTTTGAACAAACAAAACCACATTCCAATGTCAGGTAACCACCTGAAACATGAAACTGCTGAAGCACTTAACTGACTTTTGTTGGAGAGAAGACATTTTGAAAAGGTTCTTCTCTGGTCATTAAAAAAACACTAGACTGGAAGCCATTTCCCCAGTAGCAAACAAACAACAAGGGTCTCGCCACAATAAACACAACTGCAAAGCAATTATACTGAAATATAATAACGTAATACAATCTCTTTATAACTCCGACCTCACAGAACTGATTCTATTGCTTTTGTTATCACACGTGATACAGTTATTAACGTCTGTCATATCCATTCATAATACATTAATTTAGACAGCTCAATAACACAATCCCTACCCCCTTATTCAATTATTTGGTCTAAAAAAAAAATATAAAAAAAATTAATGGATTAACATTTGCAATAACAAAGAAAGCAAATCCGATTTTAAGTGGCAAATCAAAGTTGTGAAAAACCCACACAGCCTAGTTAGTAAGTGGCTGGTGCCATTAGAATAGAGGTCATAGCGGGACAGACACACTATTGTCACACTAAAGAGTCGGACGACCGCGAACCTTCCCGTCCTGGGAACTTCATTAGAGTCTTATTCAGGAACGCAGCTATAGACGTGGACCTCTTCACCGCGGCTGAGCCCGAGGATGTCACCGGCCTTGTGGGTCTCTCTCCTGTGGACTGGGATGAGGAGCTACCCTCGGTGGAGATCAAGCACTGAGGGGTCCCTAGCATCTCTAGAAGGTCCATTGGGCCGGTGCGACTGAGGTACTGCCAGGCCTTCTTACCACTAGTATCCCTGAGGGCCACGTTGGCGCTGAACTTCTGAACCAGAAGCCGGATCATCTTGTTGTTCCCGTGGATGGCAGCCAGGTGAAGAGGCGTGTAGCCACAGGTAGTCTTCACATCCACGTCCAGTTTCAACCCGGCTTTGTTGACTCCGTACCAGAGTGTGTTGAGGACCCGGTGGTCTCCATGTTTAGCGATCCAGTGCAGGATGGTATAACCAGTGATGAAGTCTCTCTTGGTGAGGAGGCTGGGTTCATCTCTGAACAGGGTGTAAATGTCAGCCCAGAATCCAGCTGCACCCTTCACCAGCCAGTCATGCTCCTTGGACTCCAGGGGTACCAGGTTGTGCCGGTGGAAGTAGGAGCTGTCATGGCCACTGTTTAAGCTCTTGTTACTGGAGGTCCCAGATCGCATCTCCCCCCTCAGGTCTCTGTAGCTGGGTGTACGTGAGGTGGGGTGGGAGAAGGAGTGGCTGATGCTGAGGTTGGAGGAGAGGAGCTGGAGACGGTTGTGCCGTGCCGAGACGCCATCCTCCGGAAACCGTTGGTCCAGGTCGGCTCCGAGACTACGACACATGCGGCTGCGGAGCTGGGTGCTGATTCGCTGGACGGCGGGTCGGAGGAAGGGTTCGGGGGCCGAACCAGGAATAGAGGTGGACTCGTTGGACTCTGACCCGTCATCGTCATGGAGATAACCTGTGGAATGGTGCCATGACGATGATATGTCCACCTCGTTGTCAAGGTAACCGGTGGAGTGATGGTGAGGCCCGGGGGCTCGCTTCTCGGCACAATGCATCTGAGAGAGCTGCTCACCCGAGAGAACCTGGTAGTTGAGGGCTTCATAGCTGGCCCACTCATCTCTACGGGAACCCTGGGGCCACTCATCCCTGGAGTCCAGTGATGGGGCAAGGAGGAGGCTGTTGTGGCTGTGACGGGAGGAGAGGCCAGAGTCAGCCTGCTGGTGGTACTGCTCTGAGTAACCAGAAGACCTACCACTAGCAGCAGCGGGGGTGTGGTACTGGTAGTCCATGGGTAGGCAGCATTGGGGAGGCTGGGGCTTGACCCCGGACTGGGGAACAGCAGCTCTACTCTCCTCCGGATACTGGCTGTGAATGTCAGGGATAGGGACTGGGTCAGGGACTCCATCTTGTTTTGGTCTGGGCTGCTGTGGAATGCTATGGTGGAGGTGAAGACTGCCATCCAGGTTGCCATTACTCCTTGTCACCTGGTGGGGGTCAGGGGTCAGGTGAGCAGCAGAAGGACTGTAACCATCAGATAAACAAGGAAAGGAGCTGGCATGCTCTAGAGTGGTGAGCAGTGGCCATCCTGTAGCTGCAGAGGCTCCTCTGTGGTCAGCTTCAGAAGTCTTCCTCTTTGGCTGTACTGCATTCTGTGGCACCTGTGCTAGGTGAGGCTGATGTGCCGGAGGTTTCACCTCTGTGTATAGGAACTCAGGGGGCAGATAGGACCTCTTGGGTTCTATTGACTGCTTGCCAAGTGTGTAACCACCCATGTAAATGCCTTTGTGATTCAGTTCTGGGACTGAAAGAGGGAGAGTCACGGGTTCTTTATCCCATTTTGCTTCTATGCTCTGACCACTCCCATCTTCTGACCCCTTTGATATTGCTGCATTGTAAGATGGGCGGAACGGTGCCTCTCTGTTGCTGGATGCAGGAGGTAGCGCATGGTCGGTCACATATGGCGAGGAGCTTTGGATAGGCTTTTCGAAGTTGATTGTACTTTTCACATTGTTTTTGTTTACAATTCCAGCCGAGGACAATATCTTTTCTGTGAGTTGGATGGTGTTGCCCGGTGGAACGTGGAACTTCTGATGTGTGACGGGCAAGTGCGTCTCGATCAATTCCTTCTGACCTCTCTCCTGGTTTCTGTTTACCGGATCTCTCGGTGAGCGGTCTTGTGGCGCAGGTTGTTGTCCGGTGGGGAGTTTTGGGGAATGGGATCCGGCGGTGATATCTCCTCCAGCAACATGGCCCAGAAATTTCTTCCTCAATACAACGTATCTAACTCCCTCCTCCGTTTTCACCACAGCCACGGAGTTAATAAACGTTTTAAACAGTTCCCGATTGTGCGTCTGGTTCTCGTGGTCCTTTACAAACGCATTGAAGTGCGCCAACAATTCAGCGTTCTTCACTCTTCCACCGTTGCACCGGAGAAAGTACAGCACCGAATCCTGAGTAAAATCGGTGGCCATTCCGTCTGTTTGCTCCAAGCCCGATGGAGTGTCAGATGGGTTTTTTTCTGCGCCAGTGACAATTAACTCCGCCCCATCCGAACATTTGCAACTCCACCTGCATACCTGGGGCGTATTCATTAACCCGATTCTGTTGCAAAACGTTTCTTAAACGGAAGCAAACGGAACAAAACCGGCCGGGACCTACATGCATTTGTCCAATATAAAATGTAGTTTTGCTCGGTTTGCTTCTGTTTGGTTCTTAAACTGTAAACGTTTACGTTTTGCAACAGAAACGGTTTAGCCTACCCCAAACGGAAAACGCAAACAATAGTATTTATTGGAGAAATTCAGGTAGGCCCCCCTCCGTTTCGTTTGCTTCATTTGGTTCTTAAACGGTAAACCGTTTCCGTAATTAATACACCCAATGTTTGGTTCTTAAATGGTAATTCATTGCAGAAACAGTTTACAGTTTAAGATGCAAACAGAGCAAAATGAGATTTGAAATTGGCCAAATGCAGGTAGGTCCCTCCCCATTTCGTTAAGAAACGTTTAGCAAAAAAAATGCCCTAATAAACCCCTGGGAACTAGGCAACGTGCATATGTTGTACTGCTGATGGTTTTGTGGCTTCCATTACAGCTCCATCTAGTTGTCGCGCCGGGGATAACAGTTGCTGACAACTAGCATTTTTAATTGATTTAACCTTTAACAAGGCAAGTAAGTTAAGAACACATTCTTATTAATAATAACGGCCTACCCCGGCCAAACCCTAACCTGGACGACGCTTGGCCAATTGTGCGCTGCCCTTATAGGACTCCCAATCACGGTCGGTTGTGATACAGCATGGAATCGAACCAGGGTCTGTAGTGACGCCTCTAGCACTGAGATGCAGTGCCTAAGACCGCTGCGCCACTCGGAGCCCATTTTAGCTAAACCTTTGTCCTCTTAACCTTACAAATGAACTGTTCTAACCTGCTGTGTAAACAAACCACCAGTTCCGACAAACCATCAGCATAACCAAAAAAGCAATGTGATGTCACATAAATTAACCTACCTAAAATAACGCTACGTTGCAGTTTAGAAACGTGGAAAACGTTTAAAATCATAGCCTACAGCATTTGTTGGCTGGTCGCAGTCAGGCCTAAATCCTTTAATTGCTGTAATCTTATATCAAATGTTAAGATATCCTGTTGTTCCATTCTCTACCAATTGAGTACATTAACTTAGTCGCTCTAGAATCCGCGTTGCCTCCCACCATTTTCAAATGCTCCGTCTGTTGCCTTGGGTCTGGTTTTCAAGACTAAATGCAGCCAGTGAAGTTAATGCACATCGTATGTCCAGCAATATGCGGAATGACACAATGAAGCCACTTTGATACACAGTAACATGATAAAGACAGATTATTTCACTTGTTTTTATTGGTGCCACAAGTTGTCAGCAGTACATCGGCAGTTACCAGCACCCCAGAGCAAGAGCCTTTTGGCAAATAACAAACAAAAAACAGCATGTTGTTTCTGAACAGCAAAGATCAGGTGAATTATGGTAGCTACATCTTCAAACCCTCTTCTTGATTGGATCTGAAATGTCACCCTATTCCCCCCCATAGACCTATAATAAAAAGTAGTGCACTATGTAGGGTATAGGGTGCCACTTCAAACAAATCCCTCTTTTTAACAAAGCTGTTTATCTTAAAACATATTGCTTCATTGGGTAAATTGATTCACTTCTGCATCATCATTAATGACAGTAGCTTGTAACGTTCGTTCTTTGGTTAAACTACTACAGCACACTGTGACGGGACAAAGACAGGAAAGTTATGGAAAGGGGATATTTAAGATGATTAAAACGTAATAAGCCCTTTGAAACAACCATTCAGTACTTGAGGTTAACATAGTTCTACACGCTTTTACAGTCAAACTCTAAAGTGACATGTTTTGTGAGGGGTTAAAGACAACATGCTGAGAATGAGTTTTTTCTTCTTCAGGAAATAGAGGAAGGTAAAGAAAATAAATATACTGATTGAAACTTAAGATTAGTTAGGGTCAACAACAGAAATAAGATGACACGACCTTACATTAGAGAAATATCATCACAGAGAGAAGTAGTAATTTGACCTTTTTTTTGAAGGACAAGATTATTCCTTTATCTATATCATTATATTATATATTTTTTTTATCATTTTATATTTGTGCTCAACAAATAGTTATGAAATAGCATATTTTTTTGGTGACTTTTTTGTGCTCAATCGAGGCCTGGGGTTGGTGGATAAATGCCATGACAGATTGAATACTGAGACGTATTTTCCTTGCAGCTCAGGTAGAGAGGAAGAGAAGGCCTTGGTTTCATCCTCTTCTTCTCTATGAGACACCGACGGGTTGGAGAGGGGGGCAGGGGGAGGTGTGGCCATCCCGCCTGACCAACAGGACAGGACTCTCCTCTAGAGGCTCCTCCCCCGTTACCGCCGTCCCTTCCGGAGCGCCCCCGTTCTCTTCGTTGTAGAGTCGTTTGATCCCCTCGTAGAATTCGTCGACCTCCATCTCCTCCACCTTAATAATAATATTATTTGTAAGCACATAATAAAATACATCACTTATAATATAATACATTTGTATAGAGCTTTTCAGTCATCTCAAAGCTCTACTACAATAACATAATACCATAAACACAAGATGCTTTCATAATCAAGGCAAGTCAAATAGCAATAGTATACAGTGCATTCGGAAAGTATTCAGACCCCCTCAACTTTATCCACATTTTGTTACGTTACAGCCTTTATTCTAAAATGGATTCAATATAAAACATGTTCCTCAATCTACACACAATACCCCATAGTGACATCACAATACCCCATAGTGACATCACAATACCCCATAGTGACATCACAATACCCCATAATGATAAAGCGAAAACACGTTTTTAGAAATGTATTAAAATAAAAACAGAAATACCTTATTTGCATAGGTAGTCAGACTCTAAATTCAGACTCTAAATGGAGCTCAGGTGCATCCTGTTTCCATTGATCATCCTTGAGATGTTTCTACAACTTGATTGGAGTCCACCTGTTGTAAATTCAATTGATTGGACATGATTTGGAAAGGCACACACCTGTCTATATCAGGTCCCACAGTTGACAGTGCATGTCAGAGCAAAAACCAAGCCATGAGGTCGAAGGAATAGAGCTCGGAGACAGGATTGTGTCAAGGCAAAGAGCTGGGGAAGCATTGAAGGTCCCCAAAAACACAGTGGCCTCCATCATTCTTAAATGGAAGATGTTTGGAACCACCAAGACTCTTCCTAGAGCTGGACGCCCGGCCAAACTGAGCAATCGGGGGAGATGGGCCTTGGTCAGGGACTCTGACAGAGCTCCAGAGTTCATCTGTGGAGATGGGAGAACCTTCCAGAAGGCCAGCACTCCGCCAATCAGGGCTTTATGGTAGAGTGGCCAGACGGATGCCACTCCTCAGGATTTTTATTTAACTAGGCAAGTCAGTGAAAAACAAATTCTTATTTATAATGACGGCCTACCCCGGTCAAACCCTAACCCAGACAACGCTGGGCCAATTGTGCGCTGCCCTATGGGACTCCCAATCATGGCCGGTTGTGATACAGCCTGGAATCGAACCTGGGTTTGTAGTGATGCCTCTAGCACTGAGATGCAGTGCCTTAGACCGCTGCGCCACTCGGGAGCCCAAAAGACACATGAAAGCCTGCTTGATGTTTTCCAAAAGACACCTAAAGGACTCTCAAACAATGAGAAACAAGATTCTCTGGTCTAATGAAACCAAGATTGAGCTCTTTGGCCTGAATGCCAAGCGTCACATCTGGCAGAAACCTGGTACCATCCCTACGGTGAAGCATGGTGGTGGCAGCATCATGCTGTGTGGTTGTTTTTCAGCGGCAGGGACTGGGAGACTAGTCAGGATCGAGGCAAAGATGAACAGAGCAAAGTACAGAGATCCTTGATGAAAACCTGCTTCAGTGCACTCAGGACCTCAGACTGAGGTGAGGGTTTACCTTCCAACAGGACAATGACCCTAAGCACACAGCCAAGACAAGGCAGAAGTGGCTTCAGGACAAGAGTGGCCCAGCCAGAGCCCGGACTTGAATCCGATCGAACATCTCTGGAGAGACCTGAAAATAGCTGTGCCGCAACGCTCCCCATCCAACCTGACAGAGCTTGAGAGGATCTGCAGAGAAGAATGGGAGAAACTCCCCAAATACAGGTGTGCCAAGCTTGTAGCGTCAAACCCAAGAATACTTGATGCTGTAATCTCTGCCAAAGGTGCTTCAACAAAGTATTGAGTAAAGGGTTTGAATACTTATGTAAATGGGATTTCATTTTTTTTTTAAAATACATTTGCCCCCAATTATTTTTGTTTTGCTTTGTCATTATAGGATATTGTGTGCAGATTGATGAGGGGGAAAAACTATTTCAGAAATTTTAGAATAAGGCTGTAACGTAACAAAATGTGGAAACAATCAAGGGGTCTGAATACTTTCTAAATGCCCTGTATCTAGGTAGGTGTTAAAAAAATACTTTACTCCGGTTGATGAAGCAGCCAAGCTCTCACCTTGCGCTTGGCTGACTGCTTGCAGCGCAGGGAGACTTGGTGGGAGTGGTGGCTGGGTTTGGCTGGTCCATGGACCTGGAGCAGGGTGGTAGAGGAGACCCAGGAGAGGCTCCTGTCCCTAGGGGCCGTGAATGGCGCCGGTGGGTCTGTGTCCGGGGAGGGGAGCCTGGTGTTGGACTCTCTTCCCCGGGTGCAGGGATCCGGGTCCAGACTGTGGTGTAGGGACTGGTAGATGTACACAGTGTTGGGAGGCAGGGAAGCTTCCTGTGTGGACAGGTGACGTGACACCAGCTCTCGACATCGGATCAGCTGAGAACTGTCAATCTAGGGGTGGGAGATAAATGAAAGTCTTGATTATAATTATGTTAATAGCTAGGTTTCCATCCAATTGGTGACAGATCTTCAGGCGAATATTCTAAAATCCACATTAAAATATGCGCATTTCCCATCGATTATCATGTCACCAGAATTAATATTTATTGTAAAGGAGCATTAAACTCATCAAAGTGCACTTTCACCACCCTGTGAAGTTCATAACTTATTTAAATCTGTAGCCTAATAAACTGCATGGTTTCCCCGAGTCCTAGTGGGAGGACCACACACCATATCATGGCGTGACTCCATGTTTACTTCGATATGATGGTTATTATATTGAATATTTGCACATAAGGGCATTTCCACCACATAATACATTTTACCGACACAAAAAGAACCCACCATGTCAAACGAACAAATGATCTGTCGGCATTTATAAAATTGTACCGAAACGTCCCGTTTCCATCACAACTGTTGTGACTTAAAAACAAATATATATTATACAGTAATGCCTTTACATAACTGTGGATGGAAATGTGGTTAGAGTCAAAATACAGGCTGACTATATTATGCAACCAACGGCAACAGTTCCGAGAGGCATCCTGATAATACCGCAGATATATATTTTTTAAATAAGTGTGATTCAATACGTGGGAGGGACTACAACATCCATGGTATCCCCTGTATTTGCTCTGGGTTTTAGTGAACAGGTCATACGAGAACGAGAGATGGCTTATTCCACAATAGCAGAAAATATTTTTGTCATCTCAGAATGTTCTGGCAATTCTCACACAGGAACTTCATTGGGAGGAAGGATGTTTGAGACATGCTTTTTTACATTCGTATCACAAACCATTTTTGAGAAAATCATGATGAAAGTGGCAATTTTAAGCCCTTTTAGACCCACAGAGTGTACAAAACATTAAGAACACCTTCCTAACATTGAGTTTCACCCCTTTTTGCCTTCAGAACAGCCTCAGTTCATCAGGGCATGGGACTCTATAAGGTGTTGAAAGCATTCCACAGGGATGTTGGTCCATGTTGACTCCAATGCTTCCCACAGTTGTGTCAAGTTGGCTGGATGTCCATTGGGTGGTGGACCATTCTAGATACACACGGGTAACTGTTAAGCGTGAAAAACCCAGCAGAGTTGCAATTCTTGACACACACAAACCGGTGCACCTGGTACCTACTACCATAACCGGTTTAAAGGCACTTACATATTTTGTCTTGCCCATTCACCCTCTGGCACACATCCACAATCCATGTCTCAAATTGTCTCAAGGCTTAAAAATCCTTCTTTAACCTGTCTCCTCCCCTTCATCTACACTGATTGAAGTGGATTTATCAGGCGACATCAATAAGGGATCATCGCTTTCACCTGGTCAGTCTGTCGTAGAAAGAGCAGGTGTTCTTAATGTTTTGTACACTCAGTGTGTGTATGCTTCCTGTAAGACCTTACGATCTGTGATACATCGTGAAGTCATAATATAATAACATAAAAATGTACATTATATGTCATTAACCAATCACAGACCTCCTTTAGGATTGCACATTCAGTAAATCACCAGCAGAGGGAGTTCCCTTTGAATCCATTTCCCCATTCACTGTGTTGGTGGGGTTCATTAAATATATCAGAACTTCAGAATTAGCAGAGAGCCCACACTGGATATTGTATTTAATTGTTGAGTATATTGATTAAAACAATATGGTGTTAAAAATCAAAAGAGTAGTTGAGATATTTATATTAATATGTTTAATGTTGAATAAATGAATGTAAAACATTGTATAGTGAACATGTAGTACCTGTGTTTTCCTGAGCAGGTTGATCGTGAGAGCCAGCCAGTCAGGGCAGATATTCTCCAGCTCCAGGGTGACGAGGGCCAGCGCCAGCATGGATCCCCGGGAGAGGGGCTGTAGCAGGGCGCTGTCGGCCAGGCAGTAGTGCAGCTGCTGGGTCAACACCGACAGGTGCTGCGACGGGTTACACCCCACCAGACCCACCATGAACCGTGGCTTGCAGGACAGCACCATGGCATGGAACTGAAGGAAAACAACAGCCAGTTAGTTAGCGGTCAAAGTTTTTTCACTAAACTGTTGTACATAGGGCTGTAGCGGCGGCTGTTTTACCGCCACACCGGCAGTCATGAGTCATGACCGCAGACAAATTCCACGTGACCGTTGAGTCATGGTAACCTCCTTTTAAACACTCTGGACATGTGTTAGTAGTACCCAGCTTGTCAAACAACCACCAGGTCCTAATGGCCTGGTACTCAGGGCTCTATTGTCCCTCCATCAGGTCCTAATGGCCTGGTACTCAGGGCTCTATTGTCCCTCCATCAGGTCCTAATGGCCTGGTACTCAGGGCTCTATTGTCCCTCCATCAGGTCCTAATGGACTGGTACTCAGGGCTCTATTGTCCCTCCATCAGGTCCTAATGGACTGGTACTCAGGGCTCTATTGTCCCTCCATCAGGTCCTAATGGACTGGTACTCAGGGCTCTATTGTCCCTCCATCAGGTCCTAATGGACTGGTACTCAGGGCTCTATTGTCCCTCCATCAGGTCCTAATGGCCGGGTACTCAGGGCTCTATTGTCCCTCCATCAGGTACTAATGGCCTGGTACTCAGGGCTCTATTGTCCCTCCATCAGGTCCTAACTGCCTGGTACTCAGGGCTCCATTGTCCCTCCATCAGGTCCTAATGGCCTGGTACTCAGGGCTCCATTGTCCCTCCATCAGGTCCTAATGGCCTGGTACTCAGGGCTCTATTGTCCCTCCATCAGGTCCTAATGGCCTGGTACTCAGGGCTCTATTGTCCCTCCATCAGGTCCTAATGGCCTGGTACTCAGGGCTCTATTGTCCCTCCATCAGGTCCTATTGGCCTGGTACTCAGGGCTCTATTGTCCCTCCATCAGGTCCTAATGGCCTGGTACTCAGGGCTCTATTGTCCCTCCATCAGGTCCTAATGGCCTGGTACTCAGGGCTCTATTGTCCCTCCATCAGGTCCTAATGGCCTGGTACTCAGGGCTCTATTGTCCCTCCATCAGGTCCTAATGGCCTGGTACTCAGGGCTCTATTGTCCCTCCATCAGGTCCTAATGGCCTGGTACTCAGGGCTCTATTGTCCCTCCATCAGGTCCTAATGGCCTGGTACTCAGGGCTCTATTGTCCCTCCATCAGGTCCTAATGGCCTGGTACTCAGGGCTCTATTGTCCCTCCATCAGGTCCTAATGGACTGGTACTCAGGGCTCTATTGTCCCTCCATCAGGTCCTAATGGCCTGGTACTCAGGGCTCTATTGTCCCTCCATCAGGTCCTATTGGCCTGGTACTCAGGGCTCTATTGTCCCTCCATCAGGTCCTAATGGCCTGGTACTCAGGGCTCTATTGTCCCTCCATCAGGTCCTAATGGCCTGGTACTCAGGGCTCTATTGTCCCTCCATCAGGTCCTAATGGCCTGGTACTCAGGGCTCTATTGTCCCTCCATCAGGTCCTCATGGCCTGGTACTCAGGGCTCTATTGTCCCTCCATCAGGTCCTAATGGCCTGGTACTCAGGGCTCTATTGTCCCTCCATCATGTCCTAATGGCCTGGTACTCAGGGCTCTATTCTCCCTCTGACATCAATGCACATTTTTATGGAAAATAAACACTAGGCCCATCTTACTTTTAAAACTCACGTCACTGTGATGAACAATTTGAACAAAGAAGTTCAACAACACTCATACACATTTCAGAGCTTATGCATATTCATAAGCTTATGCATATTCATAAGCGCAAGCCAGAAAAAAAATACCCGAATTAAAACTATGATTGTGCCGCAATACAATACATAGCCTACCGCATATTACACACGGCAGAAAAACATTAAAAAAAAATGATTTAAGATGTCTTTGGTACATAATTGGTCTAGCCTATACTCCAAAATTAAACAAATTTGAGTAATTGCCTTTCAGTGGGGACTGTATTATTATGCATGGGGCTGTTGGACTGTTTACGCTCCTAAATGTCTATCCATGAGTCTGGGAGAGAACTTACAGCCTTAGGCGATGCAGTTGGTTCATTGATTGTGCAGGGCGGTTTACAGTTAACCTAAAATTATAGTGCATTTGAATAGCCTAGCAATAGGGAATTCTGTCTAGGACACTACTTCAAGCCTCTAGTGGTGGTTCTGTCTAGGACACTACTTCAAGCCTCTAGTGGTGGTTCTGTCTAGGACACTACTTCAATCCTCTAGTGGTGGTTCTGTCTAGGACACTACTTCAAGCCTCTAGTGGTGGTTCTGTCTAGGACACTACTTCAAGCCTCTAGTGGTGGTTCTGTCTAGGACACTACTTCAATCCTCTAGTGGTGGTTCTGTCTAGGACACTACTTCAATCCTCTAGTGGTGGTTCTGTCTAGGACACTACTTCAAGCCTCTAGTGGTGGTTCTGTCTAGGACACTACTTCAATCCTCTAGTGGTGGTTCTGTCTAGGACACTACTTCAATCCTCTAGTGGTGGTTCTGTCTAGGACACTACTTCAAGCCTCTAGTGGTGGTTCTGTCTAGGACACTACTTCAATCCTCTAGCGGTGGTTCTGGCTAGGACACTACTTCAAGCCTCTAGTGGTGGTTCTGTCTAGGACACTACTTCAAGCCTCTAGTGGTGGTTCTGTCTAGGACACTACTTCAAGCCTCTAGTGGTGGTTCTGTCTAGGACACTACTTCAAGCCTCTAGTGGTGGTTCTGTCTAGGACACTACTTCAAGCCTCTAGCGGTGGTTCTGTCTAGGACACTAGGACAGGACTATGAATGTGGTGACGGAACCCAATACTCACAATGTGTAGAAATTCCAGCGGTGTGGCAGCGTGCAGGTCCCAGTTCAGTTTATCCAGAATGATCCTCTCCATTCTCAGTATCTCTGATGGGGAGCAGCCACATCTGCTGCTGCTGGCCAAGTCACACAGCAACGGCACACGCTGCACACACACAGACACACACACAGACACAGACACACAGACACAGACACACAGACACACACACACGACTTTTGGTTAGTTGGGTTCAAAACAACAGCAAACAAGCAGAAAGGCAGCCCACCAACTCTGCCCACCAACCCTTTCCACTCTGCCCACCAAATCAAGTTTATTTTATATAGCCCTTCGTACATCAGCTAATATCTCGAAGTGCTGTACAGAAATGTACCAACCCTTTCCACTCTGCTGGTGTAGTATGTAATGGTTATGTATTCACTAAGGAGACTGGTGGTGTCGTATGTAATGGTTATGTATTCACTAAGGAGACTGGTGGTGTCGTATGTAATGGTTATGTATTCACTAAGGAGACTGGTGGTGTCATAGGTAATGGTTATGTATTCACTAAGGAAGGACTGGTGGTGTCGTATGTAATCACCTCGTCCTCCTCGCTGGTTTTGGCAGCCAGGAAGTAAGAGGCGATGGCGATGCAGCGGAGGTACTTTGGACGGGCCTGAGTAGAGAGAGAGAGACTGGGTCAGGAGGACTACGTGATGCCACTAGTACTCATTGTCTAAACTCAGAACCCTGGGTTCCAAATGTTCCCTGTTCAGACAACAGACTAGAGCCAATACTTTATACTAGATATCTACCACCCCCACTACCACTATCAGATTAGTGCCATAAAGGAGACTAGACATCTACCACCCCACTACCACTATCAGATTAGAGCCATAAAGGAGACTAGACATCTACCGTCCCCCTACCACTATCAGATTAGAGTCATAAGGGAGACTAGACATCTACCATCCCCCTACCACTATCAGATTAGAGCCATAAAGGAGACTAGACATCTATAGACATCTACCACCCCACTACCACTATCAGATTAGAGCCATAAAGGAGACTAGACATCTACCACCCCCCTACCACTATCAGATTAGAGCCATAAAGGAGACTAGACATCTACCACCCCACTACCACTATCAGATTAGAGCCATAAAGGAGACTAGACATCTACCACTATCAGATTAGAGCCATAAGGGAGACTAGACATCTACCACCCCCCTACCACTATCAGATTAGAGTCATAAGGGAGACTAGACATCTACCACCCCCCTACCACTATCAGATTAGAACCATAAGAGAGACTAGACATCTACCACCCCACTACCACTATCAGATTAGAGCCATAAGAGAGACTAGACATCTACCACCCCACTACCACTATCAGATTAGAGCCATAAAGGAGACTAGACATCTACCACCCCACTACCACTATCAGATTAGAGCCATAAGGGAGCCTAGACATCTACCACCCCACTACCACTATCAGATTAGAACCATAAAGGAGACTAGACATCTACCACTATCAGATTAGAGCCATAAGAGAGACTAGACATCTACCACCCCACTACCACTATCAGATTAGAGTCATAAGAGAGACTAGACATCTACCACCCCACTACCACTATCAGATTAGAGCCATAAGGGAGCCTAGACATCTACCACCCCACTACCACTATCAGATTAGAGCCATAAGGGAGACTAGACATCTACCACCCCACTACCACTATCAGATTAGAGCCATAAGGGAGACTAGACATCTACCACCCCACTACCACCAGATTGGGGGGGGGGGGGGGGGGGGGGGGGGAACGTAGCCTGTGTTTTTGTCCCCCCCACGTTGGTTCTGAAATCACCATCACCCACTAATTAACTAGTCATTTTTGTAAATTAAGTGTTTGAGCTAGTAATGTATAGAAGGTAAAGTGGAATATGAGCAAAACATTTTAGTGAAGGGGGGGGATTCGTAATCAATAGTTACATATCGGGATATTATTTTAAATGATATATAGTATCGTTTTGACAATATCGTAATATTATTTTTGCGCTAATTGGCTGTGCCTGCACAAAAACTCAAAAATGTTTTCAGCACTTTTATTTCCATGACGGATCAAAAAACTCATGGCTCTTGTCTCTCTGTAGCAGAAATATTTTATTTTAAATGTTATTTGACCTTTATTTAACTAGGCAAGTTAGTTAAGAACAAATTATTATTTACAACATATGGTGAGCAATATGTTTGACACAATGAATCACAAAAGTGTCAAATCGCAATACAAATAGAATCGTGACATTCATACTATCGTATCCTGAGGTCCCTGGTGATTCCCAGCCCTAATGGCTAATACAATTTTTATTGTCCGTTGTTACTTATGAAAAAGGTTTCAGTACTTCATCTAGATAACATTAAAAACCCGTTGGCACCTTACCTTTATAGTGCCTAAAAACCTGTCCAAAATACTGATGGCTAGGGAGAGGGTCTCTGGATAGAGCTTGGTGTCACTGTGGAGGTTAATGAGCCAGCACACAGTCTCATCACGCTGGGCAGGGGAGATGTCTGTATCCTAGGGAACAACAGAAGCAGAGGAGTCAGTTAAAAAAAATAAAAAATAAATCACAGGACACATCGCAGGTTTGTTGCTGAGGAGACATAGCATGAGCGTCAGTAAACAGTGCTTCACATTCGGAGAAAATTAATTTAGGCTATAGTATCAACGCACAAATGTATTAAAACCACTCACTTAAATAACTTACAAAAGTCTCAACCAAAGTCAAAATCATAGGCTTGATTAAACTACAGGAACAATATATAAATTAGAGAAAGCACATGAATGTCAATGAAAGAAACAAATGCTGCTAACATCTCTGTTAAAAGTATGTTGGTCCCTTGACAACAAAGTAAATGAGAATGTTAAGACCATGACACAACTGACCTTCTGAACCGACGTGCTTAATTAAGGAGCCTGTATTCTAGCTTCGGTATGCTGCTAGCAGAAGTGAACGTCTGTGTCTTGCATAAATCCCTTAAAGGGATACTTCTGGATTTTGGCCCTTTATTTACTTCCCCAGAGTCAGATGAATTTGTGGATACCATTTGTATGTCTCTATGCCCTGATTGCACGCCTATAGGTAACTGCTAGCATGCTAGACGATACCCATAGTCTTCCAATCATTGCGGTAGCGCTAGTTAGCAAATGCGGTAGCGCTAGTTAGCAATTGCGGTAGCGCTAGTTAGCAACTTCCTTCAAACTGCTCGCAGGGATATAAAAATGGTATCCACAAATTAATCTGACTCTGGGGAAGTAGATAAAGGCCCTCATTGCCAAAATCATAGGTCTTAGTCGCACAATTTTACATCTACACTGAAAAAAAAATATGAATGCAACATGTAAAGTGTTGGTCCCAAGTTTCATGAGCTGAAATAAAATACTTTTCCATGTGCACAAAAAGCTTTTTTCTCTCAAATTTTGGGCACAAATTTGTTTACATACCTGTTAGCGAGCATTTCTCCTTTGCCAAGATATCAAGAAGCTGATTAACAGCATGGTCATTACACAGGTGCACCTTGTGCCGGGGACAATAAAAGGCCACTAAAATGTGCAATTTTGTCATAAACACACTGCCACAGATCTCAAGTTGAGGGAGCGTGCAATTGGCATGCTGACTGCAGGAATGTCTACCAGAACTGTTGCCAGAGAATTGAATGTTCATTTCTACCATGGGTATAAAATTGCATTTTATAGATGCACAGATACTGTGACGAGATCCTGAGGCTCATTGTGAGACCTATTAATTAGTAGTCCGCGAGCAAAACAACCAATCTACCAGGACCCCCTGTTATTGTCTTGACATGCTTGAATTGGCTTTACTGCACTCTGTTTTTGGGGACAGGCTGTGCCCGTTACTGCACTCTGTTTTTTGGGACAGGCTGTGCCCGTTACTGCACTCCGTTTTTTGGGGACAGGCTGTGCCCGTTACCGCACTCTGTTTTTGGGGACAGGCTGTGCCCGTTACCACACTCTGTTTTTGGGGACAGGCTGTGCCCGTTACCACACTCTGTTTTTGGGGACAGGCTGTGCCCGTTACCGCACTCCGTTTTTTGGGGACAGGCTGTGCCCGTTACCGCACTCCGTTTTTGGGGACAGGCTGTGCCCGTTACCGCACTCCGTTTTTTGGGGACAGGCTGTGCCCGTTACTGTACTCCGTTTTTTGGGGACAGGCTGTGCCCGTTACCACACTCTGTTTTTGGGGACAGGCTGTGCCCGTTACCGCACTCCGTTTTTTGGGGACAGGCTGTGCCCGTTACCGCACTCCGTTTTTGGGGACAGGCTGTGCCCGTTACCGCACTCCGTTTTTTGGGGACAGGCTGTGCCCGTTACTGCACTCCGTTTTTTGGGGACAGGCTGTGCCCGTTACCGTACTGTTTTTTGGGGACAGGCTGTGCCCGTTACCGCACTCCGTTTTTGGGACAGGCTGTGCCCGTTACCGTACTCCGTTTTTGGGGACAGGCTGTGCCCGTTACCGTACTCCGTTTTTTGGGACAGGCTGTGCCCGTTACTGTAGAGGCCAGATGAGGAAGGTCAGAGTCCTCTATGTTGGAAAAAGGCTCAATATCAGGCTCTGGTGGCATTGGCAGTAACAGCTTATCTTAACTGAGGAGGTTTTAGAAACAGACTGTGTCTGGTTCGTTGGACTAATAACTAGGGGAGAAGTGAAAGCATGAACCTCCGCCACAGCAGGTGGTTTAGTCAATGCCCCTTTACACTCACAAATGAAAGCAAATGCATTCTCCCCATAACTCTGACCTCAGGTGATATAGATAGCTGTACCAAGGAAATAACAATTTCCCCACCTCCATGGTCTAACATTGGCAGCAGTTAGCCTAGCGGTTAGAGGCAAGCCAGCAAAAATAAAAAATAAAATACCTGTATGTACGCGTGTCTTTCGAAGGAGTTGGGTTAAAAGTGGAAGCCAAATTTCAGTTGGACCTTGGGTGCAATTGACCAATACAGTCATTTTAATGACCTGCTACTTTTCTCTTTCATATTGACAACAGTATGTTATGTGTTGTGGGACTCACCTGACTGCCGGGCGATGGCTTTTTGGGCACGTACACCTTCCACATCAGGGCTTCCCTAGAGGCGGCCTTTTCCAGAAGAAAAGACAGCCTCTGGCTTTCCAAGGGTTCGGCAAACTTCATATTCACCCTTGGATACGCCTCCCTCCTCACTGGATACAGCTACCTGTAAATGGCAGCCAAACACACAGAAGAAGAACGTGTTTTATCATCAGTCAGTGGAGTCACAGAGTTGGGTCTGGGAGTTCATTATTGACTATTCTAATCTGACACGACTAGCCTCCAGTTTAGTGGAAAAAGGGCTTTTACAAATATGCATTGACTAGAACAACACAAGCAAGAAGTATCACACACACTAGCAAAGTTTTTTTTACAACATAGCTAGCATATGTTTTACAAGATGTTCATGAATAGTATTACGTGTAGTGAACATTAGCGTGAGCAACAATGGTAGAATCGGTGCTTCGCCTTTGCAATAAAATCACCCCAATTTAAACTGTTTTAAAACGTGTATTTTTTCATATATAGATACCTATGTGTTTTAATAAAAAATCAACTATACATGTATCGCGCTTGTCTGATTCTTTAAGAGCACCGTTAGATGAAATGACACAAGTGGATCTCTCTTGAGACACAAATGACTCAAGAGAGATCCAGAGATCAAGATAGCCAGAAGGAAAAACCCTTAACCTGTCCCGACCATCTTCCTCCTGCTGGCTTTCACAGGTTCTGCCGTTACTTCTCCTGTAGCCTCTTACTGGCAACTTCAGGAGAGTCGGCAACTTTTCTCATGCAGAATGCAAATTTATCTTACCATTTCTACCGATCTGGGTTCCAGTTATTGTTTTCATATGTACATGATGTACAAATGGGCAAATTTATATACCTACAATTGCATGCAGGCAAAGTAGCCTATAGTTCTATTTCTATGCATCCTTACTCAACATTGACAGGAGCGCTCCAAACAAAAGACAATGACTAAACTGACAAAAACTCATAAAATCAAATGAAATAAACCAAAAACGTGTTTCTCACTAGTGTAGCATAGGTTTGTCGCGCTCTGTAAACAACGTGTCCACTCCCGACAATGAGAACGGTAAAAGACTGGAATAATAATGTATTGAATATATTACCAGCCATTACCGTAACCAAACAAACATTATAGATTAGAAATGAACTACTGGCGATATATGTAAATGGAGAATTGAGACACTAACAAAGCAAACAATTAAGTTATGAAACAATAAATGTGCACAGATTGGCAGGAGAGAGCACATTCTGGAGAGAGAAGTGAATTATGGGTCTTAACCACAATCCCTTTCTTCTTCTTCTCGTCCCTACGGCCTCCGTAATGGATTAGATCACTGAGATGGTTGCCAATAAGACAGGTGTCTGTCTCGTGTGCCACAAAAAAACTAAACAAAAATCTACCGCTCGACCCCCCCCCCCCGAAAAAAATATTGGTTGACCAACAGCATAACGACCAAACGATCGTCTAATTACAGTCAGCCCTGCAATACTCATACAGTAGGTTGACTGGTGAGCTTATTGTTGGTCATTTCACAGTGGTTTCTGAGTCCCGCAATAAGCGCTACGACATCACGATTTGTGAGAACTCTTCAGGGTTGTGTTCTGGGAGTGTCACTGAGTAGGCTGATATACCCCATTTAATAGGCCCAAGATGCACTGGTAAGGCCCAAGATGCACTGGTAAGGCCCAAGATGCACTGGTAAGGCCCAAGATGCACTGGTAAGGCCCAAGATGCACTGGTAAGGCCCAAGATGCACTGGTAAGGCCCAAGATGCACTGGTAAGGCCCAAGATGCACTGGTAAGGCCCAAGATGCACTGGTAAGGCCCAAGATGCATAGGTAAGGCCCAAGATGCACTGGTAAGGCCCAAGATGCACTGGTAAGGCCCAAGATGCACTGGTAAGGCCCAAGATGCATAGGTAAGGCCCAAGATGCACTGGTAAGGTCCTACATTGTGATATAAGCATGCCCCTAATGCAATCCTGAAGTCTGTACATATACAGATCTTTACTTTTGTGTCAAATTAACAAATTATTGTAATTTGTTTAATTTATATATCACATTTCAACCTTGTTTAGCATCATCTAGTCCAATTGTGGGACAATTCCAAATTTTTGGGGGGTTTGCATCAGTTTCAAATGGGAGATTTTTTATTATTTTGAAGGCTAACCGCAGATTCAACGATTGTTGCTCACGCTAGTGTTCAACACAACACATTGGTAATTGTAGCTAAACCATTTTAAATCGTATATCGGCCAAAATATTTTGCTGTGCGACCTGAATTGTTTTTTAGTTGGGAGCGCCAATGCTCCAAAAAAATAAAATAAAAAGTACACACCCCCAGCTGATAATTGTTGCAATGATTACAGATCATCATACTGCAGCCTCTGAGTGGCATGGAGAATACACAGAGCAGATTCAGGATTGTCATGCTTGAACCATTAATTACAAATAAATCGGACTGTTACCTCATATTTTTCCATTGTGCTCAAGTTCGTGTCCTTCTACATTTTTTTCTACCAAAGACGCGCGCTCACATGTTCCTTGTAAAACGTTTTGCGTAGAGCACTGCGTTTTGTGAACGTTTGGTCACCTGATTTACTGACGCTGCTCACCACCAAATACGCTCATTCATTGATCGAGATAAAGATAGTTTTATATTCACATTCACCAAAACCCATTTAAAAGTGTAAAAAAAAAAAATTACTAATTGGTTGTCACAGAAACAAAACTAGATATGGTTTATTCTCTAAATGTCTAGCATAATTTTACAACCTTTGTTTTGAGGAAAAATTCAATTTTGACTAGTTAGAAATATATAAAATGCCATTTAAAGCGGTATAAATCAATATCTAATTCACTGTTTGTCACAGAACCATCAAACTAGGTATGATTCATTCTATAAATGTTTAGCATACTTTTACAACCTTTGTTTTGTGGAAAAATTACAGTTTTGACTTGATAGAAATACATAACATCTATAAAATGCCATTTAAAGCTATGTAAAATCAATAATGTTTTCACTGATTATCTCAGAAAAAGTGAAAACGCATTTATTTGCAATAACTTTAAAGAAATGTTAATATACGACAAATTGCACTTGAAATTAAGACAATGTTTATATAAAGTTGCACAATGTTTACGATCTTAAATTGTATGCCAAATCAACGTTTGCATTTTTTGTGCAGCAGTTCCACATTTTAAAGTAGTTACAAGGCACAACAGTCATTTATACGTCTCTAATTGAACAGCAGAGGCCCCTTCCAATCATTTATTTTGGCTTTGTTGAAGACCTTCCGTGTCATCCCCAGACAAGCTGAATGGTACCATCTCTGGCACACAGAGCATTCTATATCTGCAGTATTTAAAACAGAAAAACAGGCTCATGGTTTATTTACATGTAAATTACAGTTGTGGAATACCCAAATTCTGATACATGCTTTTGCAATTAGGAGACATTTTCAAATTGAATTGGATTTTTGTTCAAATCGCTAAATTGACTTTAAAACCACATGCATTTGACCACAACCCTGACAGAAGCACACATAACTGAGGTGTTAATCATCATTGAGTATTCAGGAAATATAAATCGTATAGTAATAAAAAGGTGTACATTTGCTAAAAAAACCACGTGTTGATAAAAAAAAGGTATCCCACATCAATGTAGTAATATCAAACATTACAATAATGTCAGTCTTTGAAATTGAAATCAGTTTAAATTGTCACTTGTGCCAGATACAACATGTGTACCTATTACTGCAAATTTCTGTCATAGTATGTATCTCTCATCAAATAGAGTAACGATAGAGCATTAGAACAAGGATAACCCTGAGTACAAAAAAGTTTCAAGACCTAGTTTCATACTTGTAAATGTCTTGAGGGATGAAACTACATGAGTTTTCATAGCCTACTGTTATATTACACAAAGACAAACCCAGTCGGTCAGATGACCATTTTTCTCTGGATGATGCAAAGCACACATTGTGCAGTCTTGCTTCGCATTGAAGACTGGCAGAAAAAAGAAAAGAAAAATACCAAATGTTTTAATGCTTTGTTGACACATTTAAAGATGCTTTCTGGAACACATAGATCTTTCCCTCACAGTTGCATACTACATTGTTCTCTCGGTCTGTGCTTTGCCCCCTTTCCCACAACCTGTAGCAAAGGGTTATCCACCCTCTGGTATCTTTCAATACCCATGCTAATATATTTATGATCTCCACTGTGAAATGTACATGTTGATCCTCTTGGTTGTCTTGGTCCTCTTGATCCATCCACCGGTCTTCTTTGTTAGTCAAGCCTGACCCCTTCATCCTGTAATTTTTTCCCTGTAATCTAATGTGCCTGAAAATGCAGAATTTTCTGCCAGGCCCCTTCTAATAGGGTACAACAGACTCATTAGAACTTTGAACACACGCCTTCTAGATGGACTACATGCCCTCTATCAAATCAAAACTGGATTTTTCCCCCTCAAAACAATTGGTTGTAAAAGTATGCTAGACATTTATAGAATAAGTAATACCTAGTTTGATGTTTCTGTGACATAGAATTAGTTATTGATTTATACAACTTTAAAAATAGCAGTTATTGATTTATTCAGCTTTAAAAATCGCATTTCAAAGATGTTATGTATTTCCATCAAATCAAAACTGAATTTTTATTCAAAACAAAAGGTTGTTAAAGTATGCTAGACATTTATAGAATAAACCATATCTATTTTTATGTTTCTGTGACAATCAATGAATTAGTTATTGATTTTTACCATTTTAAAATGGATTTCGGGGAATGTCTGTTGAATGTCCGAATATAAAACCAACTTAACCTTGGTCATTCATTGTCCCAACTAGTGAAACACTCGTCTTTAGTGACAACCGTGATGAGGCATTATCTCGTCTCGAGAATTTAGCAAGCCAGAAGCGTTAGTTTACTAGTTATATAGAAAACCGACATATCTAGCCATCTTTCACCCGTATAGTAAGATGTATGACCATCTAGGCTAATATTACGGTGTGCAACATAAACTAGATTAACACTATCTAGTTATGCTAACGTAACAAACTCGATAATACTAGCTAGTTATGCTAACGTTTGTAAGACAGTTACAGTAGCTGACGTATTAGCTAGTTAGCAAGCTACCGACCTAACGAGAACAGAAGCAAACACTATCCGATTGTAAACGTTAGCTAGCTAATAAAGCAACGTTTCATTAACAGGCAACGTCTATTATCCAATATATCGTTTTGATGAATACATGAGGTTATGGCTAGAAAGAGCTAGCTATTTTACATATATAACTACTTTATGCTAGTTAGCTAGCTATGATTAGCTTACCTCCCCTGCAAAGCTGTGGGAATCACAGTTTGACTTGGAAATCATCCGGTCCATTAAATTGAGGTAAAACAAAGGAGGTAAATAGGGTCTTGAGTTACTCCATCTTCGATTCCATGTTGTGTTTTATTTTGTGGAGAAATGGGGGTCTTCCAAATGAAATGTATATCAAAAAAATTTGAACGGAATAGACATAGGTCTACACATCCGAAAAGGGCTGTGGACTCTTGAGAAAGAGAAATCGCCCCCTTCCTCTTCTTCTTCGATGAGGTTTAACGGCGGTTGGCATCCAATAAATGTTGCATTACCGCCACCTACTAGACTGGAATTGATGGAAAATGTAAATAAATATAACAAATACCCTACCATCTAACACTACACTCACACAAAATAATACATACATACATACTACTCCAGTATTTAAATAAATGTAGTCCTACTTCAGGCCAACAGCCTGAAAGGATGTGACACCACCACTTAACACACCCTGTAATGCTTCTTACATCAAGTCTCGCACACCCAAATTCCTCTCTTCAGCTGCCACCACAACTATTTTCTGCGATTTACATTTCATCCCTGCAGTACAGTTGATAACCATTGATATAAATGCCAAAAATCAAATATATCACTTGTTGGCCTATCCATCTGTACTGGTACATATCTACTACTCACACCACTCCTCTCAGGATCCCTCTCCCTTGACCCATCTTCCTCTACTTTCTTCACTGCCTCAGCATATGACAACTTCTGTACTACTATAACCCTGGACACATCAACCTGCCTCTCTCGCAAGGAACATTTCTGATCCCCAGCCCCACAAACAATTATCACAAGACCACTTCTGGTTACTCTCACCGATTCCACAGCACCCAACTCTGTTTTCACCCACCCTGAAACCACAAATGGACCAGCCAAAAGGCAAGGGTCCATTTTTCCCAAAAACTTCACCTCAACTGTCACAGACTCATCTTTATCCTGATCCTCGGTGCAAACCTCGGGCTCTGCGAACTTCACACCTACCACCTCCGATACTTCGCCCTCATTCATTTCCATTTCTCCTATTTTCAACTCCCTCTGCTTACATTTTATACCATTCTTCTTTAACAAACCATCTCCCTTTTTTGCCCGATTCAAGCTCACCCTCTTCCTCCCTCTAAGACCTCCTCTGTCTCTCTTTTCCCCTATATTCCTCCTATGGAATTCCAAGTATAAGTCTCCTTATGATAATACTGCACTTCTCCGGATATACATCTTGGTTCTTGCCTTGTCAAGGGACGCCATTTAACCGGCTGTCACCACAATCAGCACTAACCCCTTGTGATGTAGCGCTCAACAGTGCACCCCACTTGTAAAGCAGCTGCTTCGCCTTTATGTTCTACATTTTCAAGAGCTACGCAACACTTTTCCATTTCAATTTGCTCCTAGCCTCTCACCCACTTTTTTTTTCTTCTTGCAGGTGGCATCCAATGCTGCATTTCCGCTCCCAACTGGATTATAATATAAATCCATTATATTTTGTGATACAAAATGAGAAAAGGGGAAAAACTAAAACAAATAACTAATACAAAAAAATATAAAAACTCCCTAACAAATAACCCTACTCATTAAAAACCCACTATACCAACGACCTGGGAGGACGGGACACCACCACTCAATACACCCTATAACTCTTCTGTAGTCAATACACCATGTAACTTTTCTGTAGTCAAATCTCGTATACTCCCGAGTATACTCAAGCCCCTCGAATGTCGCAGCGGTCTAAGACACTGCATCTCAGTGCTAGAGGCAACACTACAGACCCTGGTTTGATTCCAGGCTGTATCACATCCGGCCGTGATTGGGAGTCCCATAGGGCGGAGCACAATTGGTCCAGCGTCGTTCGGGTTTGACTGGGGTAGGCCGTCATTGAAAATATGAATTTGTTCTGAACTGACTTGCCTAGTTAAAAAATATATATATATATATATATATATACACACACTTCTATGCAGCTTCCACCACATCTATTTTCTGTGACGTACATTCCATTTCTGCAGTACAATTGATAACCATTGCTATGAATGCTAAGAAACCAACCTTACTGAAGCATATCACTCGTTGGCCTATCCATCTGTGATGACACAGATCTACTACTCACATGGATCCCTCACCCTTGACCCATCCTCCTCTACTTTCTTCACTGCCTCAGCATACGACCCCTTCTGCACTACTCTGACTCTAGCCACCTCAACCTGCGTCTCTCGCACCGGACAGTTTCGATCACCACTAACATGGGCACCCCTACAGTTGACAAACAACTTTATCCTCCGAAACGACACAATCCTATGTCCCATTGCCCTCCTGCACAATTCCCACATCTTCAAATCTCCCTCCTACACACTGCTGCAATATGACCATAAAATGTGGCACCTGAAACACTGCAGTGGATTTGGCACAAAAGCTGCTCTAACAGGATAACTAACATGAATTTGTCGGGTAAAGATCGACTCAAAAAGGCCTGTTAGTGACTGAAGTTTCACCGCTGGGTCTGCATCGTGCCAAACGGCGGAAGTCACAAACACCAGGAATCTTAAACTTCAATTGCTTCACCTCTACAACAACCGCTACCCCAGAAATCCCTCCTTTAAAAATGGTGCCCAGATCCTAAGAGCAAAGCAAGACACAGATCTTGACCCGCCCACCCTCATACAGCTAGTGTTGAAAATTAATATTGTATCAATATTTGGGATACATTTTCTACTTTAGTGTTGTATTATGGTTACTTATAAAAATACATGATAGATTTCAGTTATGACATCACGTTTGTTTTCCCCCCATTGTATTCGATGTGTGGTAGGAATATTTTTCTATTGGGAATGAATCCTACCATAATATTTACATTTACATTTACGTCATTTAGCAGACGCTCTTATCCAGAGCGACTTACAAATTGGAAAGTTCATACATATTCATCCTGGTCCCCCCGTGGGGAATGAACCCACAACCCTGGCGTTGCAAACGCCATGCTCTACCAACTGAGCCACACGGGACCAATAATATGTTATGTAATATGTTTAGTTTACCCTTTGCCAGCCACAACGACTGATGACAAATATTTGTATAAATAAACCACTGTGATAATTCTGTGGGTAGTACACAAAGACACAGATTGTGGGCGGCAGGTAGTCTAGTGGTTAGAGCATCGGGCCAGTAACCGAAAGGTTGCTGAATCGAATCCCAGAGCTGACAAGGTAAAAAAAAAAAAATCAGTCCTTCTGCCCCCGAGCAAGGCAGTTCCCACGGACACCGAAGACATGGATGTCGATTAAGGAAGCCCACCCACACCTCCCTGATTCAGAGGGGTTGGGATAAACGCGTAAGGCACATTTCAGTTGAAGGCTTTCAGTTGTACAACTGACGAGGTGTCCCCCTTTCCCTAATATACAACTGACGAGGTGTCCCCCCCTTTCCCTAATATACAACTGACCAGGTTTACCCCCCTTTCCCTAATATACAACTGACGAGGTTTCCCCCCCTTTCCCTAACATACAACTGACGAGGTGTCCCCCTTTCCCTAATATACAACTGACGAGGTTTCCCCCCTTTCCCTAATATACAACTGACGAGGTTTCCCCCTTTCCCTAATATACAACTGACGAGGTTTCCCCCTTTCCCTAATATACAACTGACGAGGTGTCCCCCCTTTCCCTAATATACAACTGACGAGGTTTCCCCCTTTCCCTAATATACAACTGACGAGGTGTCCCCCCTTCCCCTAATATACAACTGACGAGGTGTCCCCCCTTCCCCTAATATACAACTGACGAGGTGTCCCCCCTTCCCCTAATATACAACTGACGAGGTTTCCCCCTTTCCCTAATATACAACTGACGAGGTGTCCCCCCTTCCCCTAATATACAACTGACGAGGTGTCCCCCCTTCCCCTAATATACAACTGACGAGGTGTCCCCCCTTCCCCTAATATACAACTGACGAGGTTTCCCCCTTTCCCTAATATACAACTGACGAGGTGTCCCCCCTTTCCCTAATATACAACTGACGAGGTGTCCCCCCTTTCCCTAATATACAACTGACCAGGTTTACCCCCCTTTCCCTAATATACAACTGACGATGTTTCCCCCCCTTTCCCTAACATACAACTGACGAGGTGTCCCCCCTTCCCCTAATATACAACTGACGAGGTGTCCCCCCTTCCCCTAATATACAACTGACGAGGTGTCCCCCCTTCCCCTAATATACAACTGACGAGGTTTCCCCCTTTCCCTAATATACAACTGACGAGGTTTCCCCCCTTTCCCTAATATACAACTGACAAGGTGTCCCCCCTTCCCTAATATACAACTGACGAGGTGTCCCCCCTTCCCCTAATATACAACTGACGAGGTGTCCCCCCTTCCCCTAATATACAACTGACGAGGTTTCCCCCTTTCCCTAATATACAACTGACGAGGTCTCCCCCTTTCCCTAATATACAACTGACGAGGTGTCCCCCCTTCCCCTAATATACAACTGACGAGGTGTCCCCCCTTCCCCTAATATACAACTGACGAGGTGTCCCCCCTTCCCCTAATATACAACTGACGAGGTGTCCCCCCTTCCCCTAATATACGAGGTGTCCCCCTTTCCCTAATATACAACTGACGAGGTTTCCCCCCTTTCCCTAATATACAACTGACGAGGTTTCCCCCTTTCCCTAATATACAACTGACGAGGTTTCCCCCCTTTCCCTAATATACAACTGACGAGGTGTCCCCCCTTCCCCTAATATACAACTGACGAGGTTTCCCCCCTTTCCCTAATATACAACTGACGAGGTTTCCCCCCTTTCCCTAATATACAACTGACGAGGTTTCTCCCTTTCCCTAATATACAACTGACAAGGTGTCCCCCCTTCCCCTAATATACAACTGACGAGGTGTCCCCCCTTCCCCTAATATACAACTGACGAGGTGTCCCCCCTTCCCCTAATATACAACTGACGAGGTTTCCCCCTTTCCCTAATATACAACTGACGAGGTTTCCCCCTTTCCCTAATATACAACTGACGAGGTGTCCCCCCTTCCCCTAATATACGAGGTGTCCCCCCTTTCCCTAATATACAACTGACGAGGTTTCCCCCCTTTCCCTAATATACAACTGACGAGGTTTCCCCCCTTTCCCTAATATACAACTGACGAGGTTTCCCCCCTTTCCCTAATATACAACTGACGAGGTTTCCCCCTTTCCCTAATATACAACTGACGAGGTTTCCCCCTTTCCCTAATATACAACTGACGAGGTGTCCCCCCTTCCCTAATATACAACTGACAAGGTGTCCCCCCTTCCCTAATATACAACTGACGAGGTTTCCCCCCTTTCCCTAATATACAACTGACGAGGTTTCCCCCCTTTCCCTAATATACAACTGACGAGGTTTCCCCCCTTTCCCTAATATACAACTGACGAGGTGTCCCCCTTTCCCTAATATACAAATAAAATACATGGTGTACTTGTGCTTTCTTCTTGACAATAATCATAAAAGTGGAAAATAATTTACTGCCAATGCATGTATACCTCTGTCCTTTGAATGATTGAGTTTGATTTATAAAACAAGGTTAGTGTGTTCTGTGCAGGAACAGAAATAAAGTATTTCTAATTGTCTTTGACAATAACAGTATTCTCATAAATTCCTGTTGACAAATTGGACCAGAAAAACAATCTGGTAGTTAAATTGTTTATGCCCTATGTACAATCTGACGTAATTATTTCAAATCGCCCGTCAGTAAAAGGGTTTGTCCAGGCATCCAATAGAACTGTAGAATTTTGGGCGGACTATTTGAACGGGCAAAAAAGGAGAAAGATGATTGGTCCGTGGAATTGTCAGTATCGAGCTGGTCTAGAACACAGCATACTAAACTCGTTTTTTTGAACCATAACAAACGTTTAACAAACGTTAAATAATACAGCATTGATTTGTGTAGGACTACCATCTCTTGAATTTAATATTTAAAATCAATACTTTATAGTAGTAAACCACAGAGGAGGCAGACCTTTCTCGATAAATCAAGCCAAGATGGATACCGTACGTGATTGGCTGCCATGGCATTGACGTCAGTTTCTGGGTGTGGAAACTCTCAACAACAAAAAGAAAGGCTAGCGACGGTAAAGAAGAACAACAAAACAGAAGAGATTGGGACCGTAGAAAATGTCGATATAACTAACATTACAGGTAATTATATACAGTTTTAACATTGCAGATGCAAGGAAATTGAATAAATGAGGTAATTGAAAATATTACTGGTGTTGTAAAACATTAATTTTTTTAATCCATTCCAGTAAAATAAATTGCTTCCTGGAGGATTAACGTATTTTTTTTTATATCAAGTTTATGATTTTAAAACTATACTAATCCATTTGGTCTTTCCTTTTATGCTTGTCGATGAAATTGGCATCTTACTTCGACTGATTTGTAGTTACCGTTAGCTAGCTAACGTTACAGTATCTTTGTCCTTGTCTTTATTTATCGTCTCTGTGTAACGCTGTCGTTGACTCGCACAGCTCTTCGCTCAACCGATTTTTTTTTTAATGCTCGAAAACAAGTTGGCTTTTACATCACCACCCTAGTAGCTGCAAACCGTTTTTAAAATCAGACAAATTTGATGGAGTTAACGTCAAGTTATATGAAAAAAAATCGAACGATTACCAGCTAATGCATTGCTTCCTAGGCAAGAACAAGAATCCGCCCCCCTTCCCCCGCTCGTCGACGATTTGAAGCATAGCTAATGGATTCAAGCTTGTTTTTGATGTAAATGTCTGAGTATCTCACGACATTTGTGATCATATTTACGACTTTACACTGGAAAAATCCCAATTAGATTCGTTTTGTGTTGTGATTAAGTAGGCGTTAACCTAAGAAATCTGACACCGAATCCCAGCTGAGGCCAGGGTTGGGCAAACCTTGACCGGGTGAACAAATGTAGGGCGGACAAACATTTACTAACATTACACTCCGTCTTGTTTTACAGTGAAAGACATTCAGATTGCTGTAACCGAGTCCAGACATGGAAACTGTGAAACTTATGAGGGAGCTGATAGCCAATTTTGAACAGGAGAGTTATTATCTTCCGAAGGAAACAGGACTCCGCTTAATCGAATCGACTGGAGAGGTAGTCTGCAGTACAGTAGCTAAATATAAATATTGTTCACGTGATCGATATGAATCCCTAAACATTATGGTGAAACAAATTGGTCCATAAACACATTACACTAATACACACTAAATGCCTAAAATCTTACTGTAAAGAAATAATATTTTATCTTGATCTTATTAATTACAGAATGACAGCAGGGGTATATCAGCTAAATGTCGGGACACCAAAGTGGAGGACCTCTGGAGCCTGACTAGTTTCTTTGGGTACAGTACACAGACTTTCGTTCTGGCAGTCAACCTGTTGGATCGATTCCTGGCCATGATGAAGGTAAGATGAAGACCCAATCAAGAGCACATTTTAGTAATTTCAAGTACTCTAAAGCTAATTAGCAACATTAGGTTGACATGTGTTGTCCATTTCTTTTGATGACAAAGCAATAATGTGCTTTAGACAAACTACAAATAAAAAGGGAGTTTCAGTGAGTAATAATAGCCTGTCCCTATTTCCACTAATTCCAAGCTATTGTGTGTCTCTCTTCAGGTCCAACCCAAACATCTAGCCTGCATCGGCATCAGCTGCCTCCACATCGCAGCCAAAGCAGTCGAAGAGGAGTGTAACGTGTCTTCCACCAATGAACTTATTCGTATCAGCCAGTGCAAGTTTACGGTCTCGGACCTCACTCGCATGGAGAAGATAATTTCAGAGAAACTCAACTTCCAACTCAAAACCATCACAGCCTTAACGTTTTTGCACCTATACCACGGAATCACAAGCGCCCATACCTCAGACCTGTAAGAACCCATTATAAAAAGATATTACAATTCACCTAGCAATCAACCTCATTTGGAAGATGGTAATAGTGTGACATAATTCACTTGGACAACTAGACATGTACTTATTAGTCCTGACTGAAAGTAGGACGGATGGTTTTAACTATTCTCACTGGACATGATCAAATAGCATGTGTCCATTCCACCCGAACAAACTCAATTATGTAACAGATAGCCTTAACACCTTGTTTTCACACCCAGATTGGTTCTTATAAGTATTTTAACCTTTACAGGAAGGAGGCCCTGAACCTCGACACACTAGAGGTCCAGCTCAAAGCCTGTCTCTGCCGGATCGCGTTCTCCAAAGCTAAAGTAACGATTTACCCCAGAGAGTCCATAAGATGTTACATATTACAGGAGACCTCTTGGCAGCTGCAGTCTAATTTGATGCATTTTGTCTCTTCTCTTCCAGCCGTCAGTCTTGGCCCTGTCACTCCTCACTCAGGAGATTGAAGCCATGCATTCTGTTGATATGTTAGAAATAGCACATCATGTTCAGAGACATCTCAAGGTAAACACATTATACACTTATTAGAAAATCCTTGAAGCTTTATCACATAGCAATGATGTAATCCTTTGTTTAACACAGTAACCTTATGTTAACTGTCAAATTTACACACAAAAGAAACCTATTTCTCCCTGGAACCATCTCTGAATATTGTATGCCCTACAACCCTAGTCCAGAAGGTTTCATATGACAATTGGCACGGTTATGGAAAGACATTTTTTTTTATAAAGGGCCCTTTCACATTCCCCGGCCTCAAGTTCCCGGCCGCTATCCTTTTACAACGTCTGGAATCCATCCCAAAGGTTTCTGCTGACCCAGTCTATTATGTAACCTGGTGTTCAATGTTATGATGCCCTGGTCGTCTTTTACAGATCACTGACGTTGAGCTGCTACACTGGAAGGGACTAGTGGCCAAGTGTATGTCCGACTACTCTTCTCCTGAATGTAGCAAACCCAACAATAAGAAGCTTGTCTGGATCGTGTCGAGAAGGACAGCTCAGAACCTTCACACTAGCTCCTACAGTGTCCCTGAACTGCCAACCATTCCTGAGAACTGCTGGGATCAGAGTGAAAGGTATACAGGAATATGTCTCTGTAGAGGAAGAGAAACGATGTGAATCAAAAACATTCTACTATTCTAGAAAATGTGCATTCTGTTAGAAGGCAGTCAAACAAGTCTACTACCGGTACATGACAACGGGGAAGAACTCTGGAGATTTCCCTACTTCTGTTATTCAGGGGATTTTCCAGCCACACACACACACAATTAAGCCCCACCCCTCTCTCTCCAGTGTTTTGTTCAGAGTTTGACCACTCCTCCTGCCTGGTTTCTGTTGTTACAGAAGATATTATTCCCATGACTTGTATGGTAGTGGGGGGGGGGTTTCATACCATCAGCCACGTCATAGCCCTACCGGTTGCGTCATTTAGCCTAGCCTATCAGAGGAGGCACATCCCCGGCTCGTATCACTAACTAACCCACATACTTAATGTCTGAGTGTTAAGTGACTTCTGTCACGTCCTACTCCTACCTAGCAACAGTAGTTCCCATAACTGCTCAACCACAACATTACACAACCAGTTAAACATCCACATTTTAAGACTTGGGATGGGTCTTGTAGTCAGACAATAGCAGTTACATCTCCACATTAAAGACTTTGGGATGTGTCTTGTAGTCAAACCAATAATAAAAAGGATTAAATTACATTGACAACTGCAAACAGGATGAAAGATGAACTAAGGAATATTGTGAATTTTAACATTTTTTTCCCCTCTTGTTCTTCCAGTGAAGACTCATGTGAAGACATGAGTTCGGGGGAGGAGAGCCTGAGCAGTTCCCTGGGCTCTGACGCGGAGGGGCCTTACTTCCCTCTAAACTTCCTCTGCCAAAGACCCCACAACAAATACCACCATACCTCCTAGACCAAAGCCCTCTAAGGGAGCCACAGTGCCTGGGTTACATAACCACCTTTTCTAATGCAGCATCGTGTTCATTTAATTCAAAAACGTAGCTAAAAGCTTTGCAACAGTTAACGAGAGGTCATTGGGTACGTTCAGGTTTGTCCCTCCCTGTGACGGCCTATTTTGTTCGTAGTGAATACGAACCAGAAAATGGCTTCTCTACATACCGTAGTAAATGTTTTTGTTAGCCTTCTATAGGGCTACCACAGTGTGGCTCATTACAGAAAACCAATCAATATACAGCATATGTTTTAAGCTAAAAAACAAACATACAGAAATGTGAGAGTTTGCACAATCCTGAAGACAGGCAGCTAAATAAAAATTGTGGTGTGGCGCATGTTTGGATTTGTCTCACATTCCAGCCACTTTGTATATCTGTCCCAAATGGCACCCTCTATAGTGCACTATGTTTGACCAGAGCCCTGTGTGTCCCGGTCAGAAGTAGTGCACTAGATAGGGAATACGGTGCCATTTGGGCAACCCGTCTCTGAGGCGGCTGGATTTGTCTCGCATTAACCTGGTAAACGTACTTTGCCCTGTTTCTGTATAACGAGTGTTATTGTTGAGTTATGTTGACTGGTGGCCAGGCTGGTTAGCGTTAAACTGTAAACGCCAACGTCTGATTATTCATATTAAGAGTGTGTTTGACTATGATCTTGTTAAACTTTAAAATGTGCCAATTTGTTGGCTGTAGGTTCTTAAATTATTTGGATTGTATGTATGTGAGGAAGAACATAATGTATGATAAGAAACCTTGTAAAGAAATGTACAAAAAAATGTAAATTTATAAAATGTACAAAAAGCATTATGAATAGTACCTTTGTAGATATTAACTTATTTTTTTTTGCCTGTGAGCTATGACAAAACATTAAAATACTATTTTGAAATTACTATTTAGTCTTTTCTTAATGTTGCCCATCAGAAATAGTACATTTATGATTTAGTTAGGTTACACCTGTATTGGCCTAGTCTATATGAACCCAACGACTAGCGAAAAGGACCCCCTGGGGCAGTAGATTTTCTTGACAAAAGAAATAAAGCGATGCTTTAGCATTTCCAGTGAATTCTCCTGAAACTGAAGCCACTTCAGTTCTGGCACATGAACTCAGTTGGTCAACCAAACCATTCTACTTCAGTCAAGAGAAAACAATATTGAACACAAGATGATTCATTTAGTAAAGCTAGCTCTTGATTTCTAGACAATTCAGTCCTGGCACAAACAAAAACCCCCACATGAAAATCACCCAACCAAATCAAAAGTGAAAGAGAACTTGCCATAGTTTCATCCATCATCTGGTTTGAAAAGGAACAGTTTGAGGTGAAGCTGCATCCACCAATACTGAGATCAGAGACCCGTGTCAGACTTCTTCCGTTTAGGTTGTGAGGAGGTTAGGAAGGAGAGTTCCTCTGAGGCAGAGATGGGGACAATAGCTGCTCTCATTGAGGCCTCCACAGGTTCCTGAGATCCCCAAAAAATAAAATAATCCTGAGGCCTCTTCTAGGCTACCACCACCGTTCTCAAAATGACCGCTGAGGTAAGAGTCCAAACCTACCGTTGTCAAGGGCGTTAAACTACTAACAGTGTAGGGTTTGGAACTAGTTAACTGCTAGCGTAAAAAGGGACTCGGGGGGGGTTGTGAACTACTACTACTGAGTGGCCTGTCAGAGCCGTCTCCTACAGGGCCTTCAGAGCCGTCTCCTACCGGCTGTTGCTGGTAGTGGGCTGGGGGAGGAAACTACTAAACTAAGTTCCCTATGATGTATAGTGGGCTGGGATGGACAACTACCAAACTTCCCCAGTGGTGTAGTGGGCTGCGACTACTGAACTCCTATGAAGTGTAGTGGGCTGCGAGTTCTTGGTCTGTTTCTGTGGTGTAAGTGTGGTAACCCTCGGTGTCCCCGGGTCAGACGGCACATCCCACTGGGTGTAGTAGCAGCTTGTGGCCAAACGGTCTCTGTCGACCAACCGGAGAGAGAGAGAGGTGCTCTGTCGACCAACCGGAGAGAGAGAGAGGCGCTCTGTCGACCAACCGGAGAGAGAGAGAGGCGCTCTGTCGACCAACCGGAGAGAGAGAGGCGCTCTGTCGACCAACCGGAGAGAGAGAGAGGCGCTCTGTCGACCAACCGGAGAGAGAGAGAGGCGCTCTGTCCGGGTCTGACTGGTGAAACTGCCTGATAGATATATCGACCTGTTTGTCTCCACCTTCAAATCAAAATCAGAAGTTGAATTAATATTTTGGTCATTTAACAGACACTTTTAGACCACAGATACTTAGTTAGTGCATTCAACTAGGCTGTACAAGACTATCACACATCAGTCACGGCAAGAAGAAAACATTCCTCAGTAAGCAGTGATCAGCTAAATAATCATCTTTATTTCCCCCCAAATTGGGACACTTGTAGTGCAGTCTGGGTAAGAAAGACGGAGAAAGAAAGGAAATTAATTTACGTTAGTGAAAACCTAAATGTAGGAACAGATAATTAAAATCCCATTTTAGTTGTGCTAAATGAGAATTAAAACTAAAGTACATGTCACATACACTGGATAGGTGCAGTGTAATGTGTTGTTTTACAGGGTCAGCCATAGTAGTATGATAGGTGTTGTTTTACAGGGTCAGTCATAGTAGTATGATAGGTGTTGTTTTACAGGGTCAGCCATAGTAGTATGATAGGTGTTGTTTTACAGGGTCAGCCATAGTAGTATGATAGGTGTTGTTTTACAGGGTCATAGTAGTATGATAGGTGTTGTTTTACAGGGTCAGCCATAGTAGTATGATAGGTGTTGTTTTACAGGGTCAGCCATAGTAGTATGATAGGTGTTGTTTTACAGGGTCAATCATAGTAGTATGATAGGTGTTGTTTTACAGGGTCAGTCATAGTAGTATGATAGGTGTTGTTTTACAGGGTCAGTCATAGTAGTATGATAGGTGTTGTTTTACAGGGTCAGTCATAGTAGTATGATAGGTGTTGTTTTACAGGGTCAGTCATAGTAGTATGATAGGTGTTGTTTTACAGGGTCAGTCATAGTAGTATGATAGGTGTTGTTTTACAGGGTCAGCCATAGTAGTATGATAGGTGTTGTTTTACAGGGTCAGTCATAGTAGTATGATAGGTGTTGTTTTACAGGGTCAGCCATAGTAGTATGATAGGTGTTGTTTTACAGGGTCAGTCATAGTAGTATGATAGGTGTTGTTTTACAGGGTCAGCCATAGTAGTATGATAGGTGTTGTTTTACAGGGTCAGCCATAGTAGTATGATAGGTGTTGTTTTACAGGGTCAGCCATAGTAGTATGATAGGTGTTGTTTTACAGGGTCAGCCATAGTAGTATGATAGGTGTTGTTTTATAGGGTCAGCCATAGTAGTATGATAGGTGTTGTTTTACAGGGTCAGTCAGTAGTCTGTGCCACTGGAGCACATTAGGGTTGTGTCTTGCTCAAGGGCAGATCGACATATTTAAACATAACATCCATTGGGACAAGCGTACAATAACATCCCATAAACAGCCATGAACAATGTGTTGCTTCCAGCCTCTCGTCTGTAAGGTGCATTTGGAAAGTATTCAGACCCCTTCACTTTTCCCACATTTTATTACGTTTTAATGCCTTAATTCTAAAATGTCTTAAAACCATTTCCTAGTCAATCTATGCACAAAAACCCATTAATGACAAACTGATAACAGGTGTATAAATGTTAGCAAATTTATACAAAATGAAAAACAGAAGTACCGTATTTACGTTAGTATTCAGACCTTTTGCTATGAGATTTGAAATTGTGCACATGTGCATCCTGTTTCCATTGATCATCCTTGAGATGTTTCTACAACTTGATTGGAGTCCACCTGTGGTAAATTCAATTGATTGGACGTGATTTGGAAAGACACACACCTGTCTATATAAAAAGGTCCCACCGTTGACAGTTCATGTCAGAGTAAAAACCAAGCCATGAGGTCGAAGGAATTGTCCGTAGATCTCAGACAGCATTGTGTCGTGACACAGATCTGGGGAAGGGTACCAAAACATTTCTGCAGTATTTAAGGTCCCCGAAGAACACAGTGGCCTCCATCATTCTTAAATGGAAGCTCTGACCGAGCTCCAAAGTTCCTCTGTGGAGATGGGAGAACCTTCCAGAAGAACAGGTCATCTATGCAGCACTCCACCAATCAGGCCTTTATGGTAGAGTGGCCAGACAAAAGCCACTCCTCAGTAAAAGGCACATGACAGCCTGCTTGGATTTCACCAAAAGGCACCTAAAGGACTCCCAGACCATGACAAACAAGGTTTTCTGATCTGATGAAACCAAGATTGAACTCTTTGGCCTGAATGAGAAGGGTCACATCATGAGGAAAGCTGGCATCATCCCTATGGTGAAGCATGGTGGTGGCAGCATTATGCTGCGGGGATGTTTTTCAGCAGTAGGGACTGGGAGACTAGTCAGGATCAAGGCAAAGATGAACGGAGCAAAGTACAGAGATCATTGATGAAAACCTGCTCCAGAGCACTCAGGACCTCAGACTGGGGTGAAGGTTTACCTTCCAACAGGACAACGACCCTAAGCACACAGCCAAGACAAGGCAGAAGTGGCTTCGGGACAAGAGTGGCCCAGCCAGAGCCCGGACTTGAATCCGATCGAACATCTCTGGAGAGACCTGAAAATAGCTGTGCCGCAACGCTCCCCATCCAACCTGACAGAGCTTGAGAGGATCTGCAGAGAAGAATGGGAGAAACTCCCCAAATACAGGTGTGCCAAGCTTGTAGCGTCACACCCAAGAAGACTGGAAGCTGTAATCGTTGCCAAAGGTGCTTCAACAAAGTACTGAGTAAAGGGTCTGAATACTTATGTAAATGTGATATTTTAGCTTTGTCATTATGGGGGTATTGTGATGTTATTAGGATGTATTGTGATGTCATTATGGGGTATTGTGATGTCATTATGTGATGTCATCTATCAATTTTAGAATAAGTCTGTAAGGTAACTAAATATGGAAAAAGTCCAGGGGTCTGAATACTTCCTGAATGCACTGTGTGTGTGGGGGTGGCTGATCTGGATCGTTAATGGATATTAACAACTCATCTCCTAGACAAATGTACAATAACACACCAACTCCTGTCCTTACCAGCAGCAGACGTGGCTAGTCTGTCCTGGGTGTGGTGCGGTCTGAGGGAGTTAGACAGGCAGGTGTCCAAGGCGGTCTCTGGGGCTGAGCAGGGCCAAAAGGTGGGCCTCTGGTGACGCAGCCTTTCTCCCCACCACCTGGAGAACCAGACATTACAGAAAGACAGACATCGCATCAGCATTTACGGCAGTGAGACAACAGTGTTTATCATCACAGTGAAACAGACAGCCCTCGGTTCAAATAGTATTTGTTTTCTAATTTAACATTTAGCTTTTAACAATTTCACACAACAATATAAAAACGTAACAACGTCAACGATTTTACTGAGTTACTGTTCATATAAAAAGGAAAATAAGTCAATTGAAAGAAATTCATGAGGCTCTAATCTATGGATTTCACATGACTGGGAATACAGATATACATGCACCAGAAACCAGTCAGTATCTGGTGTGACCACCATTTGCCTCATTCAGCACGACATCTCCTTCACATAGAGTTGGATCAGGCTGTTGAGTGGGACAACATTCCACAGGCCACAATCCTCTTCAAATGGCTGTGTTTAGTTACTGGATATTGGCGGGAACTGGAATATGCTGTCGTACACATTGATCCAGGGCATCCCAAACATGCTCAATGGGTGACATGGCCTGCATACTCACCAGACATGGAATAACTGGGACATTTTTAGCTTCCAGGAATTGTGTTCAGATCCTTGCGACACGGGGCCGTGCATTATCATGCTGAAACATGGAGTGATGGCGGCGAATGAAATGGTACAATAATCTCGTTACGGTATCTCTGTGCATTCAAACTGCTAAATCAATAAAACGCAATTGTGTTCGTTGTCCGTGGCTTATACCTGCCCATAACCCCACCCCCACCATGGGGAACTCTGTTCACAACGTTGACATCAGCAAACGACTCGCCCACACAACGCCATACACGCTGGCTGCCATCTGCCCGGGACAGTTGAAACCGGGATTCATCCGTGAAGAGCACACTTCTCCAGCGTGCCAGTGGCCATCGAAGGATGATCATTTGCCCACTGAATTCAGTTACGACGGCGAACTGCAGTCAGGTCAAGACCCTGGTGAGGACGACGAGCACGCAGATGAACTTCCCTGAGACCGTTTTTGACAGTTGGTGCAGAAATTCTTTGGATGTTCAAACCCAGTCATTAGCTGTTCGGGTGTCTGGTGTCAGACGATCCCACAGGTGAAGAAGCCGGATGTGGAGGTCGTGGTTACACATGGTATGCGATTGTGAGACTGGTTGGACTTAATGCCACATTCTCTAAAACGAGATGGGTAGAGAAATGAACATGAAATTCTCTGGCAACAGCTCTGGTGGACATTCCTGCAGTCAGCATGTAAATTGCACTCCCTAAAAACTTGTGACATCGTGTTGTGTGACTAAAATGCACATTCTAGAGTGACCTTTTATTGTCCCCAGCACAAGGTGCAGCTGTGTAATGATCATGGCTGTTTAAATCAGCTTCTTGATATGCCACGCATGTCAGGTGAATGGATTATCTTGGCAAAGGAGAAATGCCCACTGACAGGGATGTAAACAAATGTTCACAATGAGAGAAATACGCTTTTTGTGTGTACAGAACCTTTCTGGAATCTTATTTCAGCTCGTGAAACATGTGACCAACACTTTATATTTTGCGTTTATTTATTTTTTTTGTTCAGTGTTACACCATTTGAGCACAGGCTCTGCAGTAAGACTGGTTTATCAGCAATGGCCTTAGGGACATGATTCACTCAAAACACAGACAAACCCATTGAATTCCAAATGACTGCACCACACCAGAGTAGTGTAGCAGCATCACTTCCTGAGATCGGAGAGCGCAACCAAGTGAGCGGAGTTATTTACTAATTAGTGACCTTAATTGTAAATAGTCCGGGTGGCCACTTGATTAATTGTTCAGCAGTCTTATGGCTTGGGCGTAGAAGCTGTTAAAGAGTCTTTTGGCTTAGTTTATAAAAAGTGTAGAAGTGACTAAAAAGTCACCCTCCTATATCCCTTTGCCATTCATTAATCAACGTAGGTATATGACCATGTACCTCATCGGAAAACAAATAAATCAAAACATCTCGTTTGGTTTGTCCTAGGATTCCAAGCCCATGTTGAGACTTGCCAGTATTCGCTAAAAACGACTCATCCAGCCTAGTGATTGGTCGTTGCTAACGAACAACTCTTTTTAGGTGAACGGAAAACGAATCTCTTCGGTGAGCGAGACGTTCATTTGGCTCCTTCATTTGCATACCGGTAAGGCTTCTCCTGCTTTGGCGATTATCTGTAGATAAATTATGAAAACATTCGATGAAGAAGTTAAATCATCACTGCAGACACAATAGCGGAGAGAGATTCTGGTCCAAAAAGAATAAATATATTGAAGGTTATAAAAGTTAATTTCATGATACTTGTAATGGTATTATTAACAATATTGATATAGGCCTACTGATTTGATTAAAGCGTTGACAATGGGTCAATCAACAGGTGTTTTGTGTGTAGAAAAGACCATGTTTAACACCTGCTTCATTAAGACCCGTGGCTCCTCATGGGCTCCTGACGTTATAGAAAAGCAGGGCTGTACAATCTGCTGGCATTTTTAAAACCCATTGTTCCTCAATTCAATACCAGTTCTCAACAGGGAATCCATGTTTACTAGACATCACCTATTTAAAAAAAAAAATCTTAGGTTGACACAATAAATTAAATTGAAAAGAGAAGACTAGTTTCTGACTATATTACTGATCTACCACCTTTCCTAAAAATCCCATCCACAGTGATTGACAGGTCTTAAAACCTACCAACTATGACTTACAAAACATCCTGCCCCCTCCCCTGACAATCCTACCCACAGTGATTGGTTGTGTATTTCAGATGGAGCCGGGGCAATAGAATGCGCCAGATGGAGCCGGGGCAATAGAATGTGCCAGATGGAGCCGGGGCAATAGAATGTGCCAGATGGAGCCGGGGCAATAGAACGTGCCAGATGGAGCCGGGGCAATAGAACGTGCCAGATGGAGCCGGGGCAATAGAACGTGCCAGATGGAGCCGGGGCAATAGAATGTGCCAGATGGAGCCGGGGCAATAGAACGTGCCAGATGGAGCCGGGGCAATAGAACGTGCCAGATGCCACAAATGGAGCTCATTTAGTTAAAAAAAAACACCCATCGGACCTTCCACCGCTCTGTAGTCCCTCCTACCCGGCCGGCTGCTCCCCCTACCCGGCCGGCTACTCCCCCTACCCGGCCGGCTACTCCCCCTACCCGGCCGGCTACTCCCCCTACCCGGCCGGCTACTCCCCCTACCCGGCCGGCTACTCCCCCTACCCGGCCGGCTACTCCCCCTACCCGGCCGGCTACTCCCCCTACCCGGCCGGCTACTCCATGTACTTACAGAAAAACCCCTTAGGCATTAAAAACAGACAGATACATTCCATCACTGTGAGGTGAACAAGGGACAGGCAGACACGCTGTCAAGATGAATTCATCAAGGTGACTTTAACACTGTGCTGTTGAAACACAGGGCTCTGGTCAGAACACTATACAGGGAATAGGGTTCCATTTGGGACACAGAGTAGTCGATGGACATCTCCAAACTACACCAGCCGAAGGACAAGCGTGTATCCGTTAAAAATCAGCAGTGAACCGAATGATTGGGCCTCTACAAAATGTAATTACAAAGTTGTGTACCTGTGTGGTGACGAGGTGCTGGAAAAAGGCGCGGACGTCGCTCAGGTCATTGGACAGGATGAGCCTCTCCACTCGGCACAGTCCGAGGTTTTGTCTGATATTAAACAGTGTGTGACAACAATGGTCTTTGGTCTGTAAAGATAGAGACATAAAAGCATAAAGCACAACAGACTAACATCTACCATAGTCCCTCCACTAAGATCTAACAGCCATGTTGTTCTATTTCCAATTGTAAACACGTACGAGTTGAGCAGATATGGCTAGGTTAAAACGTTTTGTTTTGTCAAATCAGCCAGGCAACAGTTACAAATAACTCAAAATCAACAAGTACCTATGGAGTGGCTTTACGGTCTTAAATGACCCTGATATATCAGTGAGCTCCACACCTGTCCAGTCAGCACACAACATCACCCTGGGGTGGCCAGAGAAGTCAAACCATCTCCATGACGACAACGTTGTCCAGGTTACCGTCCTCTTGACGGAACTTGTGCAAACTAAAACATGACAATATGGGAAACACCTACAGTACTACTCGCTGAGAGATATGGTGTCCCGATTCTCTACCCCTCTCCCGACGTGGGAACTCTACCATGGATTTAAAAACAGTGGAAACTCAATCATGAGCTTCATCCCAATTCATCAACGTTCTCCTGCAGTGTGCCCTTGTCTTGCATACCCCCGTCATGGATTTAACAATGGTGGAAACCCACTCCTGTTACTGTTTGCGTGCAACAATCCAAGATTTTAAATCCATGAAGGGGAGTGCACACCGAGGGAGAGGGTTAGTGGAGAACAGGAGAAGGGTAAATAATTGGGGCAGGGCCATAAGTTTAGTGACCGGTATCTTAACCTCTTACCCTTTCTCCACTGTCCATAGATGGATAGTGACAGTGGAGCTGCCTACCAGAAACTCTCCCTGCACATGGAGACTAAAAGACAAGCCGTTTACACGCTGGTTTACATTAGAGTCTGTAGCAGGGTTGGGGTCAATTCCAGTCAATTCAGGAAGTACACCGAAATTCAAATTCTGAATTTCCCTCATTGAAAAGCCTTGGAGACTTGGCGATTGGAATTTAAGTGTACTTCCTGAATTGAAATAGAATTGTCCCACCTCTGGGCTGGAGGAGGAACACTACTTATTCACGGATACAACCGTGGTGACTGCAAAACTCTTCCTAAAATCAGAGTTACATACGCAGAGAAAACCTATCACAATATGAAAGAATCATAGATACAAACAGACTAGCTTTCTAGAGCAGATATCTGCTCATACTGTGGAACGTCAGGTTCAGAAAAAACTTTAATCACCAGAAATTCACAGCCTAGAGGCCTACGGCGACGAGCCAGAACGCCCTAGAGGCCTACGGCGACGAGCCAGAACGCCCTAGAGGCCTACGGCGACGAGCCAGAACGCCCTAGAGGCCTACGGCGACGAGCCAGAACGCCCTAGAGGCCTACGGCGACGAGCCAGAACGCCCTAGAGGCCTACGGCGACGAGCCAGAACGCCCTAGAGGCCTACGGCGACGAGCCAGAACGCCCTAGAGGCCTACGGCGACGAGCCAGAACGCCCTAGAGGCCTACGGCGACGAGCCAGAACGCCCTAGAGGCCTACGGCGACGAGCCAGAACGCCCTAGAGGCCTACGGCGACGAGCCAGAACGCCCTAGAGGCCTACGGCGACGAGCCAGAACGCCCTAGAGGCCTACGGCGACGAGCCAGAACGCCCTAGAGGCCTACGGCGACGAGCCAGAACGCCCTAGAGGCCTACGGCGACGAGCCAGAACGCCCTAGAGGCCTACGGCGACGAGCCAGAACGCCCTAGAGGCCTACGGCGACGAGCCAGAACGCCCTAGAGGCCTACGGCGACGAGCCAGAACGCCCTAGAGGCCTACGGCGACGAGCCAGAACGCCCTAGAGGCCTACGGCGACGAGCCAGAACGCCCTAGAGGCCTACGGCGACGAGCCAGAACGCCCTAGAGGCCTACGGCGACGAGCCAGAACGCCCTAGAGGCTAAAACAGAGACTGCTGTCGTAACCCCTCCCGCCAGACTGCTGTCGTAACCCCTCCCGCCAGACTGCTGTGGTAACCCCTCCCGCCAGACTGCTGTGGTAACCCCTCCCGCCAGACTGCTGTGATCACATCTCTCTCTCTATTGTGGCACCAATGTGAGGGGTTAAGGCTTGCAGACAATTTTTTTTTTTTTTTTTTTTTTTTAATAAATATACTGTTTTTGGATATTGATTAGCGATTGTCAAGGACCCACAAAACCCAATTCCAAAATTGAGTTTTTAGTTCAGATTATGTGTTTGCTAAATGTGATCTATAGGCTACGAGACCTTCGTAAGTTGTTTACTGATTGTGGGGTTTGAATAGTGTGTGGAGACAATATATCTGGTGAGAATCACAACACAAGGTACAAATTCTATTCTAGCTCTTAAAGGGCCAGGTGCCCATCTTGGGTGTACAATTTTCAATTATAGCATTATTTATTCTGCAGTTATTATATTACTATTAATTCTGTTACCAATCAAAATGTACATGTTTATAGTATCTTCTGATTACAATTATTATTTCTCATATTTCAACGAAATGCAATCTATTTGCTTCCAAAATGTAAGTAGGTATCTCTAGCTGTCTTCTTAACACACTGATTGTAGATTTATTTATTTATTTATTCATTCATTCATTCATTCATTATTTAACTAGACAAGTCAGTTAAAAACAAATTCTTATTTACAATGACGGCCTACCAAAAGGCAAAAGACCTCCTGCGGGGACGGGGTCTGGGATTAAAAATTAATACAATATAAATATAGGACAACACACACACACACACACACACACACACACACACACATCACAACATGGTAGTAACACAACAACATGGTAGCATCACACCAACATGGTAGCAACACACCAACATGGTAGCAGCACACCAACATGGTAGCAGCACGACATGGTAGCAACACGACATGGTAGCAACACGACATGGTAGCAACACGACATGGTAGCAACACGACATGGTAGCAACACGACATGACAACGACATGGTAGCAACACACCAACATGGTAGCAACACAACATGGTAGCAACACGACATGGTAGCAACACACCAACATGGTAGCAACACACCAACATGGTAGCAACACGACATGGTAGCAACACGACATGGTAGCAACACGACATGGTAGCAACACGACATGGTAGCAACACACCAACATGGTAGCAACACACCAACATGGTAGCAACACACCAACATGGTAGCAACACAACATGGTAGCAACACAACAACATGGTAGCAACACAACAACATGGTAGCAACACAACATGGTAGCAGCACAACAACATGGTAGCAGCACAACAACATGGTAGCAGCACAACATGGTAGCAGCACAACATGGTAGCAACACGACATGGTAGCAACACAACAACATGGTAGCAGCACAACATGGTAGCAACACAACATGGTAGCAACACAACGACATGGTAGCAACACAACATGGTAGCAGCACGACATGGTAGCAACACACCAACATGGTAGCAACACACCAACATGGTAGCAGCACAACAACATGGTAGCAACACAACGACATGGTAGCAGCACAACATGGTAGCAACACAACAACATGGTAGCAACACAACATGGTAGCAGCACAACAACATGGTAGCAACACAACATGGTAGCAACACAACGACATGGTAGCAACACAACATGGTAGCAGCACAACAACATGGTAGCAACACAACGACATGGTAGCAGCACAACATGGTAGCAACACAACAACATGGTAGCAACACAACATGGTAGCAGCACAACAACATGGTAGCAACACGACATGGTAGCAACACAACAACATGGTAGCAACACAACATGGTAGCAGCACAACATGGTAGCAACACAACAACATGGTAGCAACACAACAACATGGTAGCAACACAACATGGTAGCAACACAACATGGTAGCAACACAACAACATGGTAGCAGCACAACATGGTAGCAGCACAACATGGTAGCAACACAACATGGTAGCAACACAACAACATGGTAGCAACACAACATGGTAGCAACACAACATGGTAGCAACACAACAACATGGTAGCAACACAACAACATGGTAGCAGCACAACAACATGGTACAAACATTATTGGGCACAGACAACAGCACAAAGGTCAAGAAGGTAGCGATAATAATACATGACGTGAAGCAGCTACAACTGTCAGTAAGAGTGTCCATGATTGAGTCTTTGAATGAAGAGATGGAGATAAAACTGTCCAGTTTGAGTGATTGTTGCAGCTCGTTCCAGTCGCTAGCTGCAGTGAACTGAAAAGAGGAGCGTCCCAGGGCTGTGTGTGCTTTGGAGGCCTAACAGAATGTGACTGGCAGAACGGGTGTTGTATGTGGAGGATGAGGGCTGCAGTAGATATCTCAGATAGGGGGGAGGGAGGCCTAACAGGGTTTAATAAATAAGCATCAACCAGTGGGTCTTGCGACCGGTATTCAGAGATGACCAGTTTACAGAGGAGTATAGAGTGCAGTGATGTGTCCTATAAGGGGCATTGGTGGCATATCCAAACCAAGCCATCTGATTGAATGGCTTGTCCTGCACTTTGTAAAAACCCAGAGCACATGTTGGAAAAATATCTTGGTTCCCTTCTAAACATAGCAATGTGAGTGCAAAGAGGACTGGCTAGGTAGCCTAGTGGTTAGAGCGTTGGACTAGTGTCATTGTAAATAATAACTTGTTCTTAATTGACTTGCCTAGTTAAATAAAAGTAAAACATTTTTTTAAATAAATTTAAAAAGAGGACTGGCAAGAGTCGTGTCCTCATTCAAATAAATTTTCAGCTTCTTTTTTTCTTTTTTTTTTTACACCCCAGTTCACTTTAAGAGTTCTGAGATCAGTTATTTTTATTAGTTATTTTTAAAGGAGGACTATACTTGAAAACACCCCTTAATTTAAACAAAACACATCATGACCAGTTCAATACAGGAAGTAGACTGAAATTCCAAATACATTTCATTCCAGGAAGTAAACGGATTTGTAACAGATGCCAACCCATGTCACAATTAGGATACAGCGTGGTAAATACAACACAAGCACGGATGATGCTATTGTGCTTTACATTCATCCTGCTGAAAGTCAACAACGGTCATCTGTCTGATTGTACCATTGAGCTGGAATTAGAGGCTTGTGGCTCACATCAAAACATGGAGGGTTTCCTCCATGGAACTACAGCACCACCTTGTGGAGGTCTGAGGTACTGCGTTACGGTTTTGAACTTGTTAATGGAATTTAAAATGCCAGTTTCTTAATAAAAGTTGATGGAACACAGCAATAATCTAAGAAAATCGTGTCACAAGTTTAACAACAAAAAAAAACATTGCAGTTCACATTTAATTGATAAGCTGGTTGTGCAGAATCTGCCGTCAGACCTCCTTGTAGGGAAAAAGGGCAGCCTGTCAGTAAGGCAATTTCAAGACAAAACAAATCAAATTGTTCTCGCCACATGCTTCGTAAAAAGGGATAGACCAACAGTGAAATGCTTACATACGGGCCCTTCCCAACAAGACACATCAAAAAAATATGTATTAACACCTATATAATACACAATGAGTAACGATAACTTGGCTATATACATGGGGTACAAGTACCGAGTAATCTATATTTTCTACATTATAAAAGTTTGTGTAGCTTGCTCTCTGCAAAAAGCTAGTTAGTTGGTCTACGCAAGCTGCAAATGTGAGCGATAAAAAAAAAAAAAAAAAATGGTGTTAGCACATAATGCTAATCACATGCTAGCAAACCTTTGCTCTAAAACAGCCCGGTACCAGTGGAGGACTATATCAGCATTATTTGTGATCCTTAGGTCCATTTTTTTTTAAAATTTATCTGTGACCAACAGGTGTACATCTGTATTCCCAGTCATGTGAAATCCATAGATAAGTGCCTAATTAATTTATTTCAATTGACTGATTTCCTCCTATAAAAACCAATGAAATTGTTGCATGTTACATTTATATTTTTGTTTAATATAGTTTCAGGGAGAATGCGATGTTCACAGCCTCTATTTCTGAAAGTAGGCATGATGGTTGATGTGGAAAGCCTCGTAGAGAGAACAGTGTCTCAGCTTGGACAAGGCCTACAACGGTTCCTCACTATGTACTTTTAGTACATCAGTGTTAGCTAGGCTAGGCCTAGTGGTTAGAGCGTTGGACTTGTAACCGAAAGGTTGCAAGTTCAAATCCCCGAGCTGACAAGGTACAAATCTGTCATTCTGCCCCTGAACAGGCAGTTAACCCACTGTTCCCTGGTAGGCCGTCATTGAAAATAAGAATTTGTTCTTAACCGACTTGCCTAGTTAAAAAAAGGTTATATATATATATATATATATATATATATATATATATATTTTTTTTTTTGTATTTATTTATAAAAAACTATAAAAAATGTAGAGCTCCATCTGTCACGTTAATGGAATTCCTTTCACTTCTCAATTATTGTATATATTTTTTTTAATTAAAACTGGTTGTCAAACTTCATTTGACAACTAGTGACATTTCTGGTCCACACTCAGCACTGACACAATAGCCATCAGGACAACCACCCTTCTCTTCCCCTGTCCAACGTGGAAGTTTTCGCCAAGTACATGACTCACTGTTCAAGAAGCATCCTTGTAGTTATACTGGTCGAAGTTCTGCTTTTATATATATATATATATATATATATATATATATATATATATATATATATATATATATATATATATATATATATATATATATATACATATATAAAGGACAAGTCATTGAAATATAAATAACTTGACACGATAGCCAAAGACATGTGTGTGTTGTTCACAGTTCAAAAACCAGGAAGTAAAAACGTTCTAACATGCTCTGTAATGTCCAAAGGATCTGAGAGAGCTGTTGACCATTTGCTGGAGAAAGAAACTCAAATAAAAATCAAAACAAGCAAAAGCTAAAAGTTCAAATGATTAGTAAGATGCACACGAGTAAATCAGAATGAGAACGTTTACATCCAGACTAATAAATTCGATATTTAACCGTTTTATGTCAATAGGCCGAGTATCATTGTACCTAAACTGTATGTTGAAACATGTATACAGGGCCCAGCTGTAAAAGAGACATTGGTCTCAGTCTGTGTTCCTTGTTTAAATAAAGGTAGAATAATAATGGCAGTAGTCATGTTAACACCTTAATATGTTTCATCTTAAATCGGGTTAGGTCATAATCTAAGCATACGCCAAATAAAATAGTTTTCTGTGTTATCTTTTAGGTCACAAACACGGCTTTAAATCAGAGTTAGTTCTGCGCATGTAGTAACACTAGCAGCGCGAGTTTCCTTTGCGCGAATGAAGTGATTTCGGAAAAACTTTATGCATCTTAGTTTAACCATACAAACGTCATCAAATAGTAATCACAAAAATAACATGGTCTCTGTAGTAAAACGTCTATTTTGATTGGCGATTTTCTGCATTGATCAAAGACTGATTCCATGTAAAACAGAATTATTGGGGAAATCGTTATTGCAAAGTATGTAAATATTTAAATCTTACTTTCTTTTTTCGTCCAACTATTCACAATAAAAGTATTATTGTTTACATGTAACCGTAGAGTGTCTATCAAACCTTATCAACAGGGATTAGAGAAGAATGACAGGCCACATTACCTCTTTTTGGTGTCGATGGGGTGCTATTGGTTCCACTAGCACCCATGGCTGTCCCTTCACTTGGGTGTTGAGATTCATACTTCACCTCTTTTGGTAGACTACCACCGTGCTAAACATCAACGCCAGTAAAAATAGCAACGAATTGACATGTTTAAAATAACATTATTAAAATCAAGATCGTCCATGCATTATTCAGCCAGCCATGACATGAGGCCAGCTGTGCTAGAAAATTCATTACCAACGACGTCACAACTCACCTCATGAAGAACAACGTAAACTTCAACACTTGACCATACGAACCTCAGCCTGCGACGTTAAGACAAAGTTGAACTGGGTTGCCCAGAGTTAAAATAAACCGGGTAAAACCCTTGTGTAAATGTGTAATCCATGCCCGAAAGAAATCGCAACGCATCGGCCCAACAACCACGTCGCATGACAGTTCTGGACATGTACACCATGTGGCTAAGCTAGCTTCCACTAGTTACCTAACTAAACACCTAGCTAGTAAGATAACTACGTCTCTACTCTCATTAGCCCTCTTTAAAAATGTGCCATGTCCACGCCAAAACGATATAAAAATTTTAAAAAGTCCAGAAAATATTCAAATGCGCACTGGTTAAAAGATCGAGGGATATTGATGGGACACGTCCAGCGCCACTCCAACTGGGCGAAAAGCGTTTCACTGGGCACAGGATCAGGTGCGGTCTTCCTTCTTCTTCGATGGGGTTTAACAGCAGTTGGCATCCAATGTTAATGGTGCATTACCGCCGCCAGCTGGACCGGGTATTGATTAATAAGAAACAACAACAAAAAACATTGCGGGAAAAGGGGAAAGCGACATAATACAAAATTAAACACGTCAACTGACAAAACCCACCACACTTCTTCAATCACAGTCCACTCTAAATTACATCCCAACACAGGCTCAGGGGCCTGTTATGGCAGAACATTCGGCTGTGAAATCCCAAAAAGACCCCAAAAAAACGTTCAGTTGCATTTTATATTTATTATGGATCCCCATTGGCCTGAGGTCCAGCAAAATGAAGGCAGTTTATACATTAAAATAAAAAAAACATTACAATCAGATTTCACAAGACACTATGTGCCCTCAGGCCCCTACTCCACCACTGCCATATAGCTACAGTACTAAATCCATGTGTATAGTGCATATGTTATCGTGTGCATGTGTCTGTGCCTATGTTTGTGTTGCTTCACAGTCCCCACTGTTCCATAAGGTGTATTTTTTTACCTGTTTTTTAAATCTAATTTTACTGCTTGTGTCAGTTACTTGATGTGGAATAGAGTTCCATGTAGTCATGGCTCTATGTAGTACTGTGGAATAGAGTTCCATGTAGTCATGGCTCTATGTAGTACTGTGGAATAGAGTTCCATGTAGTCATGGCTCTATGTAGTACTGTGTGCCTCCCATAGTCTGTTCTGGACTTGGGGACTGTGAAGAGACCTCTTGTGGCATTTCTTGTCAGGTATGCATGGGTGTCCGAGCTGTTTTTTTTTTGTACATTTTATTTCACCTTTTTTTAACCAGGTAGGCTAGTTGAGAACATGTTCTCATTTACAACTGCAACCTGGCCAAGATAAAGCAAAGCAGTGTGACACAGACAACAACACAGAGTTACACATGGAATAAACAAGCCAATAACGCAATAAACAAGTCAATGACACAGTAGAAAAAAAGAAAGTCTATATACAGTGTGTGCAAAAGGCATGAAGAGGTAGGCAATAAATAGGCCATAGTAGCAAAGAATGACAATTTAGCAGATTAACACTGGAGTGATAAATGAGCAGATGATGATGTGCAAGTAGAGATACTGGTGTGCAAAAGAGCAGAAAAGTAAATAAAAACAGTATGGGGATGAGGTAGGTAAATTGGGTGGGCTATTTACAGATGGACCATGTACAGCTGCAGTGATCGGTTCAAACAGACAGCTCGGTGCATTCAACATGTCAATACCTCTCATATATACAAGTAGTGATAAAGTCAATCTCTCCTCCACTCTGAGCCAGGAGAGGTTAACATGCATATTATTAATATTAGCTCTCTGTTGTGATTCCAATTTTTTTAAGACTTAAAAAAAATATATACTACTACTACTACTACTACTACTACTACTACTACTACTACTACTACTACTACTACTACTACTACACACGTCCGTCCCCTCGCGCGAACCAGGGACCCTCTGCACACATCAACAACAGTCACCCACAAAGCATCGTTACCCATTGCTCCACAAAAGCCACAGCCCTTTGCAGAGCAAGGGGAACCACTACTTCAAGTCTCAGAGCAAGTGACGTCACCGACTGAAAGGCTGCTAGCGCGCACCACCGCTACCTAGCTAGCCATTTCACATCGGTTACATTTACCACCTCATTCTCCTGGACACTCCTCACCCTCACCACCTCATTCTCCTGGACACTCTTCACCCTTACCACCTCATTCTCCTGGACACTCCTCACCCTTACCACCTCATTTTCCTGGACACTCCTCACCCTTACCACCTCATTCTCCTGGACACTCCTTACCCTCACCACCTCATTCTCCTGGACACTCCTCAGCCTTACCACCTCATTCTCCTGGACACTCCTCACCCTTACCCCCCCATTCTCCTGGACACCCCTTACCCTTGGCACCTCATTCTCCTGGACACTCCTCACCCTTGGTACCTCATTTTCCTGGACACTCCTTACCATGCAGAGCAAGGGGAACCACTACTTCAAGTCTCAGAGCAAGTGACGTCACCGACTGAAAGGCTGCTAGCGCGCACCACCGCTACCTAGCTAGCCATTTCACATCGGTTACATTTACCACCTCATTTTCCTGGACACTCCTCACCCTCACCACCTCATTCTCCTGGACACTCCTCACCACCTCATTCTCCTGGACACTCCTCACCCTTGGCACCCCATTCTCCTAACAGGACACTCCAGGAATTTGGGCGCATGTTCACCTCCACAGTTAAAGCGTTTCACTTCATCTGGCATAGGACACTCTTCCCCTTTGCACACACTTGACACATTAACAAATATTTTACATTTTATGAAAAACTTAAGAGGCTTGTGCTCAAAATCTCTTACATGGTTTTCATGAATTCTAACTTAGATTTTTTTTTTTTTAACTACGCAAGTCACTTAAGAATTTCTTATTGACAATGACGGCCTACATGAGAAGGGAGAGACTAAATCAAATAACAGTAGTATGGATTAAGTTAAATTATTTTCTCCATCCACCATACAGGTCAGTCGGCCTATCTTCAGTAATATCCTGCCGTTACTCCAGAAATAGGCGCCCTGCTACGAAAATCCATACGGGAAACATTCCGTATCTTTTTGTCTTAAAACACGCTTCTTCTGCTTTTTATTTTACGATAACGGCCTACCCAGGTCAAACCCTAACGACGCTGGGCCAATTGTGCGCCGCCCTATGGGACTCCCACTCACGGCCGGTTGTGATACATACAGGAATCGAACTAGGGTCTGTAGTGAAGCCTCTAGCACTGAGATGCAGTGCCTAAGACCGCTGCGCCACTCGAGAGCTCGCAGACACACAACACAATATAAATAAGACCACTTCTTGTGACTCATCGACTCCACACTTTCCTCGAAAACATTCCACACTTTCCTCGAGAAGTTAACCCGATTCCCAAGTAACATTGATCCAAAACCCTCACTCGGACTTGAAACGAGTCTAGTGGTTTCCTTTTCCCGTCATGGTAGCCCACGCATTCTCACTTCAAACAAAACCTCCGTTTCCGCCATCTTCTTCGCACCGATACCCAACTCATCAGGTGCGGCCGACCACACCATTGGTCGAAAATATCAAACGTCATTGGAGTGACGGGTATTTTGGCCAATGAGATCTGCGTATCTGCATAACAAAAGAATGTAACACAAGGGACTATTTTACATTGAGGGGATTCTATTAATCTGGCAGGGGCGCCCGGTAAGGCGTGTTTGCACCGGGTGAAAATGTATTGCATTCGTTTTGGAACCGGGCTACCTCCCGGGCATGAGCCAAGTACCCCGTTCAAACTCACAGCGAAGTTGGCTCAAAACAAAAGTGACGTAATTAAGCATGTGGAGTAATGAGTAGAACTTTGTGTTTTCACGTGCAAAAGTGATTGCCTTCCCAATGAAAACCAATTAGAAAATTCAAACGTCTATTTTATGGAAAATAGATTTATGTTTTTGGACGAGGCAAAATAGTGTCATGTTCACAACATGACCGTGTGGCGCACATTAATCTTTGATTTGAGAAGTGCACGCTCACCCATTTTCACCGTTCACCTCGCGGGCCATAGACCGGTGCCCCACGGGCCAGCATAATCGAGTCCGCCATTATGTCAGATATCCGCCAGAAAAAAATTAGAAAATGCCACTTGCCCTAAAATCCTAATTTAATCAGTATAAGTATCCCTCACAGTACAACTGAACTGTAGGGAGTGAGAGTAAAAGTAGGCCTTGTAGACCAGGGTTTCCCAAACTCGGTTCTGGAGCCACCAAGTGTTGGTTATTTAAATCAGCAGTGTAGTGCTAGGGCAAAAACAAAGGCCGACTACAAACGGTTGGAATGATTTTTGTATATAGGCTAAAATAAAATAAATGGCGGATCATTTGATGACTGTATTCTTAAAAACATACTGATACATTTGCCTAATAGCAAATTAACTGTAAGATCATGACATTTACATTTTTTTTTTCTTAAATAACAGGACAACTTTACAATAAAACTGTTTATACATTAATGTAGCTCATTTAATTCTGAGTTGTCTTTACGTAAGCTTTTATTTATGAATATAAAGCAGTTCATGCCACTGATTTATTACGTTTGATTATGAATTGGATTACACCTTTACCTTTCTAGTCACGTGCGTATCAATCAACAGGCTGGTTAGTGGGGTAGGATATATTTTAATTTCACCCGAACGTGTTGCGAGATGACGTAGACATATGTTATTGTCGTTTGTTTTAATGAATCCGCGGGCGTTTTTTTTTAGTTTTATTCAAAACACGTCTTGTCAAACCAGTTTGTCAAGTTTCAGGTAAACTAGGTAGCCATTACGCAGGTAAAAGGAGTGAACAGAAACCAACGTTCGCCTACACTGTTGTTTGTGGCGAGGACAGAGCAAACATGGTACAGTAACCAGAAACTACAAGACCAAACTGGTGAGAAATTATAGACATACAAGGAATAGCCTACTGGTGAGTAGTTTTATTATCTGCCTCCAAATGTATTCATTTTCAAGGATTTTAGACAGAGAGTAGACCGTAGTAATGTTCACACGTTGTCCTTTCCTCCCCTCTGTCATAATCTCAATCTATAATTGAACACGTCATTTGTCGATTGTCGGATTGTCTTTGCACGAAATCTAATCTAACTCATCTAACCACTTGATTCAATCTGTGACGTTTCATTTAATCGTTAAAGCGTGATTGAAACTTCAAAGCTATGTTCGCGGAAAATGCATTCATGTTATTTAAACACTGCATGTGTCTGCTCAATCGGGAATTAGTTTACCTTTACATTTCAAGCGCACTATAACGCTGAATTTAGACAACAAGGTTTGAATTTATCCCTAATTAAATCTATCTGATATATATAATCATGTTTATCACAAATTGGAAATACAGACCCGTATGAGAATTCCAGACTTTTTAAAATGTTTTTCTGTGTAGTTGTGTAGAACTTTTACTTATTTTACACTTTGATTGTTTGAAAACAAATCATTATAATTCCCTCAATGGGCTATTGAAACTTAGTAGTAGCAGTCTTGATAGACTCTTCCTGGAGATTTATATAGTGTCTCCAACACAATCTAGTATTGCTTCAGGGAGGGGAAGGCTCTCACTCTTTTCGTCTGAGATAGCACACACACATTCCACAGGAGGACTGAGTGGGCTTGATCAATATGCTTGAGTTTAGGCAGTCTTAAACCTTGTTCACACTGCACGCCTTAAAGATGCACTATGCAAAAATCCATCCGTCATTTCCTGGTTGCTAAAATTCTAATAGTATGCCTAATTTCAGTTTGTGACGAAAAACAAGAAAAATATAATGTAGAGCAGCATTGTACCAATTAAACCGCTGTGAAATATCTTTTACATAACCGTTTAACGATTTATTTTTTTGTTTTTAGCTGTTTGAAGCTAGTGTACAACACTGAAAGTTGGGCCCCGTGTAGCTCAGTTGGTAGAGCATGGCGCTTGCAACGCCAGGGTTGTGGGTTCATTTCCCACGGGGGGCCAGTACAAAAAAAAGTATGAATGTATGTACTTGTAAGTCGCTCTGGATAAGAGCGTCTGCTAAATGACGTAAATGTAATGTAAATGTAAGTTAGACTCAAAAACTTGAGAATGGGAAGAATAGAAATATAGCACACAGAACAGCTCTATCAACTCTTAGACTGGCTTTAAATGAGAATGATATATCTGTAACTCACATTTCTATGTGAATTTGGTCAGGTTCCACAAAAAGTGACATATTGCAGCTTTAATGCTCAAATGTTTCTCATATCAGTTTTTGAATACAGACTGTCCAAACAGCAAGTGACAATCAGATTTGTGTGTCCAGACATCAGTAATTTGCCCGACATAGCTACGTTAGTTGTTATAGTAACGACGGTTGTGTATTTTGTATTTTTATAAGGGATCCCAATTAGCTGCTGCCAAGGCAGAAGCTACTCTTCCTGGGGTCCAAACACACACAAATAAAGTCTAAACGGTACATAATATAACATTGACACACCACTGTGGTATATGCTGATTGGTGGTTCTCGTGCTTTCTGTCACTCAGAATTAAAGGTGACAACAATGATGTCACGGATGTTTCCCAGTTGATCTGAATGTTCTAAATCATACCATAAACTGGGTGGTTCGAGCCCTGAATGCTGATTGGCTGAAAGCTGTGGTGTCTCAGACTGTATACAACGGGTATGACAAAACATGTATTTTTACTGCTCTAATTATGTTGGTAACCAGTTTATAATAGCAATAAGGCACCTCGGGGGTTTGTGGTATATGGCCAATATACCACGGCTAAGGGCTGTATCCAGGCACTCCGCGTTGCATCGTGCTTAAGAACAACCCTTAGACATGGTATATTGGCCATATACCACACCCCCTCGTGCCTTATTGCTTAAGTGTAATAACACTTTTAAAGCCTCAAAGGATAAGATGATCCAACTTTCAAAACAAGTCCATTTTGGCTAGTCACGTTATTCAACTAGCTAGCTAGGTAGCTGTTTAGCTAGGACATTTACTAATTTATTTGTAAACAATTAACAACTCGTTAGCTACCACATGTTATTGTCAAACTGTCAACATAGTAGCTAGCAAGTAAAACTTGGCCAAATATTTACACGAGGCCAAATAAATCAGATTTGAGACACAAACTGCATAGCCAGACTGCAGGAAAAAGAACAGATTTGAATCTGAAATGCAAAAAAATTGAATTTGAGTCACTTCAGACTGCCAGTGTGAACAAGGCTGGAGACGCTGTGTAGCTCAGCGGTCCCCAGTTCCATTCAGCCGTGGGCCGATGTTATTTTATTTATTTTTGTCCTTGATCGGCTGGTCGGGGGGCTTTACATAGTTATAAATCACTTGATCGGATGGTCAGGGGGCTTTACATAGTTATAAATCACTTGATAGGATGGTCGGGGGGCTGGGAAACATAGTTATAAATCACTTGATCGGCTGGTCGGGGGGCTTTACATAGTTATAAATCATTTGATTGGATGGTCGGGGGGCTGGGAAACATAGTTATAAATCACTTGATTGGATGGTCGGGGGGCTGGGAAACATAGTTATAAATCATTTGATTGGATGGTCGGGGGGCTGGGAAACATAGTTATAAATCATTTGATTGGATGGTCGGGGGGCCGGGAAACATAGTTATAAATCATTTGATTGGATGGTCGGGGGGCCGGGAAACATAGTTATAAATCATTTGATAGGATGGTCGGGGGGCTTTACATAGTTATAAATCATTTGATTGGATGGTCGGGGGGCTTTACATAGTTATAAATCATTTGATTGGATGGTCGGGGGGCGTTACATAGTTATAAATCATTTGTACACTGCAAATTGACCGCAAGAATCCCAAACCGATATAGTTTTTGACGGAATCATTTAAAACCTTTATTACATTGGGATACGATCACATATGCCTCTAATTATGCGTGGAAATATTAGGGAACAGATATCCAAAATTATTATTCAATTTTTTTTTGTGCCTCAGAGCTTGAGGGGGGTGTGTGCAAATAAAATAATTTGGGCTGTTTATTGGGGAAACCTGATGTAATGTGTCAGTCTCCACCTTGTTCCCTTGTGACTCACGGTCCAGTTTCAGGCATCACCACCCCGTAGGTCTATGTTCAACACGGATTAGTGTTCCTCTGATAAACGGGGATGATGTTACATGTGATGGATTGACCCGTTCGAACACTGACAGTATAATTTGCTGCCTGAGAGTCGATGCACTTCCTGATTGCGTTCCACATGGGTTGGTTGACTTTGTGAATGCCGCCCCGGCGGTGGCTTTCCCAAGCAGGATGTAGGGTTTACGCGGTTGACGGGAATAGGAGCAGACCTGTTTAAAACACACTCACTGGTCGAAACCCCGATGAAGACGAGGTGACAGAGATGTGTATTTAGGTGTAACTCTGTGTTAACAGCAACCTTCCCTCTTGTTTCACCGTGTCACTCTTGTTTCACCGTGTCCCTCTTGTTTCACCGTGTCCCTCTTGTTTCACCGTGTCCCTCTTGTTTCACCGTGTCCCTCTTGTTTCACCGTGTCCCTCTTGTTTCACCGTGTCCCTCTTGTTTCACCGTGTCCCTCTTGTTTCACCGTGTCCCTCTTGTTTCACCGTGTCCCTCTTGTTTCACCGTGTCCCTCTTGTTTCACCGTGTCCCTCTTGTTTCACCGTGTCCCTCTTGTTTCACCGTGTCCCTCTTGTTTCACCGTGTCCCTCTTGTTTCACCGTGTCCCTCTTGTTTCACCGTGTCCCTCTTGTTTCACCGTGTCCCTCTTGTTTCACCGTGTCCCTCTTGTTTCACCGTGTCCCTCTTGTTTCACCGTGTCCCTCTTGTTTCACCGTGTCCCTCTTGTTTCACCGTGTCCCTCTTGTTTCACCGTGTCCCTCTTGTTTCACCGTGTCCCTCTTGTCGTCTGATGTCAGTGTACTTACTTCTTCCTCTTCTATACTCTTAGTGTAATTGATTTTTATAGAACTCTGGTCTAAAGTAGTGCACTACATAGGGAATAGGGCTCTGGTCTAAAGTAGTGCACTATATAGGGAATAGGGCTCTGGTCAAAAGTAGTGCACTATATAGGGAATAGGGCTCTGGTCAAAAGTAGTGCACTATATAGGGAATAGGGCTCTGGTCAAAAGTAGTGCACTATATAGGGAATAGGGCTCTGGTCAAAAGTAGTGCACTATATAGGGAATAGGGCTCTGGTCAAAAGTAGTGCACTATATAGGGAATAGGGCTCTGGTCAAAAGTAGTGCACAATATAGGGAATAGGGCTCTGGTCAAAAGTAGTGCACTACATAGGGAATAGGGTTCCATTTGGGATATGAAGTATTCTAAACTATGTAAATTGAGTGTCCTCAACCACCATTGTAGATGCCTCTCAGTCCTCAGGCAGTGACGTGTAGGAGCTGCTCCTTATGGAAATAAATGTTCCTTGAAAGGGTGACTTTTGAATCCCTGACTTGAAAGGCAAATGTTGTGAGTTCGTCTCTTCCTCAGTCACTTTGTTTTCCTTATTGCCGCCTTTGATATCCTGGTGTGTACTGCAGCCGTCAGACTGATCCCAAGTTACTTTCTATTGTCGTAGTGTGGTCGGTAGTAGTAGTATTTTATTGTGATCCCAATTAGCCACCGCAAAGTCAGGTGGATGCCAGGTAGTTTTCTTTTTGTAGTTATATGATCATATGCTAGATGGACCTTGTATGACTTTGCATCAAACTGTAAACATGGCTCATCTATCATTTGCATCCTCTTGTTTTGGAATTTCCATTAGAATATCCAAGGTGGCACACGTGCTCGTTCAAGTCACTCTTCCGTATGCTTCTCAAATATATATGATCTGATCCCCCCCCCCCCCCACCCCCCGTTGAGCCAGACAGTCATTAACTGTTACAGTAGTTAATAATATTAACCTGATGGGGAGCCTGCTGTGAGTCTCCCAGCAGTGGATGTGCTGATTTGGGGTCAGTTGGTAGGTAGAGAGCAGTGTGTTATTAGGGTCAGCCTAGATAACAGCTGATTTTGTGATCTCCCCCGGCCTCACCACACCCCTCTTCACCTCAGGGGAGCATTGGCCGTTAGGAGAAGGAAGGTCAGGCTGTAATAAATATTGAGATTGGGGTGGAAAGCCTTAGTGAATTCCTTGTCTCAGGTTACAAGCCAGGCAGCGAGGCAGGCAGGTGTGTGTTTGGTTCCTTTTGAAAGGTGTTCTGAATACCTGTTGTCTCTCTTTCCCCTTTTCCGTGTTGTTGCTATCAATGGGTTGGTTGTTTAGCAACAAAACCGACTCGTGCCCAACTATGGGCCAAAACAGACCGTGGTTGGCTTAGATTGTTGACAACATGTAAACTATATTTAGTCTCCAATGTCTCTACAATACAGTGCCTTTGGAATGTATACAGACCCCTTGACTTTTTCCACATTTAGTTACGTTACAGCCTTATTCTAAAATGAATAAAATAAAACAATTTCCTCCGCAATCTACACACAATACCCCATAATGACAAAGCGAAAACAGTTTTTGGAAATGTTTGCAAATTTATTTAAAAAAAACAGATACCTTATTGACATAAGTATTCAGACCCTTTGCTATGAGACTCTAAATTGAGCTCAGGTGCATCCTGTTTCCATTGATCATCCTTGAGATGTTTCTACAACTTGACTGGAGTCCACCGGTGGTAAATTCTATTGATTGGACATGATTGGTGGTGCCAGAATAACAACCTATCCCTCAACGTAACCAAGACTAAGGAGATGATTGTGGACTACAGGAAAAGGAGGACCGAGCACGCCCCCATTCTCATCGATGGGACTGTAGTGGAGCAGGTTGAGAGCTTCAAGTTCCTTGGTGTCCACATCAACAACAAACTAGAATGGTCCAAACAATACCAAGACAGTTGTGAAGAGGGCACGACAAAGCCTATTCCTCCTCAGGAAACTAAAAAGATTTGGCCTGGGTCCTGAGATCCTCAAAATGTTCTACAGCTGCAACATCGAGAGCATCCTGACCGGTTGCATCACTGCCTGGTACGGCAATTGCTCGGGCTCCGACCGCAAGGCACTACAGAGGGTAGTGCGTACGGCCTAGTACACCACTGGGGCTAAGCTGCCTGCCATCCAAGACCTCTACACCAGACGGTGTCAGAGGAAGGTCCTAAAAATTGTCAAAGACCCCAGCCACCCCAGTCATAGACTGTTCTCTCTAATACCGTATGGCAAGCAGTACCGGAGTGCCAAGTCTAGGACAAAAAGGCTTCTCAACAGTTTTTACCCCCAAGCCATAAGACTCCTGGACTATTTGCAACCACTCTTTTTACGCTGCTGCCACTCTCTGTTTATCATATAATATTTGCCAAGTCACTTTAAACTATACATTCATGTTCATACTGCCTCAATTGGCTCGAACAACCACTGCTCCCGCACATTGGCTAACCGGGCTATCTGCATTTTGTCCGGAAACTATAATTTAGAGAACAAAACGTTTATTCTTTCAGTGAAATACGGAACCGTTCCGTATTTCATCGAACGGGTGGCAACCCTAAGTCTAAATATTGCTGTTATATTGCACAACGTTCAATGTTATGTCATAATTTTGTAAAATTCTGGCAAATTAATTACGGTCTTTATTAGGAAGAAATGGTCTTCACACAGTTCGCAACGAGCCAGGCGGCCCAAACTGCTGCATATACCCTGACTCTGCTTGCACAGAACGCAAGAGAAGTGACACAATTTCCCTACTTAATATTGCCTGCTAACATAAAAAAAATATCACCAAATATGCATGTTTAAAGAAAAATACTTGTGAATTGATTTTAATAAAGGCATTGATGGTTAGGTACATTGGTGCAACGACAGTGCATTTTTCGCGAATGAATAAATAATAAAATAATAAATCATCACACGTTTGAAGTAGGCTGTGATTCGATGATAAATTAATAGGCACCGCATTGATTATTTGCATCGCAGGTCAAGCTGGTTAAACTAGTAATATCATCAACCATGTGTAGTTAACAAGTGATTATGTTAAGATTGATTGTTTCTTATAAGTTTTTAATGCTAGATAGCAACTTACCTTGGCTCCTTGCTGCACTCGTGTAACAGGTGGTCAGCCTGCCACGCAGTCTCCTCGTGGAATGCAAAATGCAATGTAATCGATTACCGATTATGAACACTTGAAATCGGCCCTAATTAATCGGCCATTCCGATTAATCGGTCGACCCCTAGTCCAGAATCACAAGTCTCAGACTTATTCTCCAATGAAGAGTGCACATTGTTTTGTCAGCTAACCTACTAACGGAACGAATTGCAAAAATCACTGAAGCTAGAGACTCATATCTCCCTCACTAACTTTAAGCACCAGCTGTCAGAGCAGCTTGCCGATCACTGCACCTGTACACAGCCCATCTGTAAATAGCCCACCCAACTACCTCATCTCCATATTGTTATTTCTTTTTTTGCTTCTTTGCACCCCAGTATCTCTACTTGCACATTCATCTTCTGCACATCTATCACTCCAGTGTTCAATGCTAAATTGTAAATATTTCGCCACTATGGCCTATTTATTTCCTTACCTCCCTTATCCTACCTCATTTCCACACACTGTATATAGATTTTTCTATTGTGTTATTGACTGTATGTTTGTTTATTCCACGTGTAACTCTGTGTTGTTGTTTGTGTCGCACTGCTTTGCTTTTTCTTGGCCAGAGGTCGCAATTGTAAATGAGAACTTGTTCTCAACTGGCCTACCTGGTTAAGTAAAGGTGAAATAATCAAATGAAAACCTGTTAGATACTACTGCACTGTCGGAACTAGAAGCACAAGTATTTCGCTACACTCACATTAACATCTGCTAACCATGTGTATGTGACCTTTAGACACTAAAACCTGTTGGTCGACTTTTGAGGCCTCCAGACCCTGCAACGTCTAAAAACAGCCTCCAGTGATTTTTCTGTTGATGGGTGATATCCCAAGTATAAATACAGTAATGTACACCCACCAAAGACTAAATAAAAATATGTTTTGAGCAAAATAGTGTTTTATTTTAGACACAACTGCAAAAACTTTCAGGAGTAGGGAATTGGTCAGATGGGAATTTGTCATGTCGTTGGCCAAACCCCTTTGCTTGAGGAACAATAGAGGACAAAAGAGGAAAGCCCTATTGAAAGCCCTATTGAAAGCCCTATTGAAAGCCCTATTGAAAGCCCTATTGAAAGCCCTTCTGTTGAGATGTGCCTTTTGTTTAGTAAATCGGGTGTTAAAAGGAGACTGGAGTGCCGTTTTCAGAGGAGGACAGTGACTGCGACTCTGTTGGGCTGGATACCATCCACATTTCATGTTAATCTGGGGACTGTTTCCCTGATACAGATAAAAGTCCTGGACTAAAAAGCGATTTTTTTTCAACGGAAGATCTCCATTTGAACATGCCTTTTTAATCCAGGACTAGGTTTAATCTGTGTCCAGGAAACCATCCCATAGTTAAAGGTTAAAGAAAACTAGAAATAAGAAAATAGGCCATTCCAGTCATTAATCAGGGAGTTTGTGTCAGTGGGTCTAGAAGAAGAATTGCCTTCCTCGATATTGATTGTCCCCATTTGAGCGTAGAAAGGATGGGGCCCTCGAGCTGATTTACTAGTATTTAAAAAAATCAAAAATCTATATTATCCACATTTACATGAGGCCTTTTGATTTGAGGCCTGAGGCAATTGCCTCTTCTGACTAATGTTAAGTCCTGCACTGCATATATTTGCTTGTCAAAGGTATGCATGTTGACATTTAAGGTCTGAGGCAAACAAACTGGATCACAATGCTCATGATGTTATCACACTACTGTACACACAGTCAATTCACCAAGTTAAACACTTGGATGTCACCTTACATTTGTCATGTGTTTTAACATAATGTGATGGACACACCCCTAATAGAGTTTTTCGCCTACACTACATCAGCCACGTTACAAGGCCTAGGATACATTGCTCAATGAAAATAAGAATTTGTTCTTACATTTATTTAACTTGGCAAGTCAGTAAAAAATAAATAAAAAATGTCTCCTCTCCACAAAATGGCTCCTCTCCTCTATAAAAAAAAAAAGTCTCCTCCACAAGTATTCTGGGTTGTTTTTCTATTCAGGAACTTGTTCTCTCTCAAATCACAGGATGGTCATAGTCTTTATCTGGTGAGGTGAATTATCCTCGTAGTCAAAATTGGACCAGTTTGTGATGATTCTGATCATCGAGTTAGCGGATTTTGAGCAGATCTGTGTAGTGAATGTTTTTCTAATTGGTTCGTGGAAAAAATGTAGGTTTATTTGTTTTATATATATATTTTACAATTCGAGAGAGCTGCAAATAATTGTCTCGTTTTTTTTTTTTAATTAGTCTTTGATCTGATCGGGTACACAGCCTTAGTGTGGGGTTAGCCTATTTAACGGCTTTTGGTAATTACTAAAGGGCCCAAAACGCTCATCAATCATTAATTTCTTGTCTAGAGGCTAAAATATCTTGGTGCCAAGAAGCTTACAAGCGAACACTGAGTAGTTACAGATATTTTGATCATTTAAGGACTACCAGAAGACTAGTTATAATATAACAGGACATTAAGGACTAACAGAAGACTAGTTATAATATAACAGGACATTTTAGAACTGACTGGATCCTGGATGCTGATTGGACGAGTAGCGGTCCAAGCTGTTCTCTATTGGCCATCACAGATGCACCTATAGACTTTTGTGGAACGTAAACAATAAACTAATTTAGAACGCACGCCACCGTTCTATATCCGGCTAGCGAGCTGCGCCAGACAACTCAACATGTCAAGTTGTACGTCCACAAGCAGAAAAGTAAACTAAGTCTGCTTGTAAAGATGGAAAAGCAGGGCGACGTGGCCTAGTCGGTGTATGGAGAAGTCTTACGCAGAGCTACACAGCCAGATACTTCAGAGGAGGTGGGGTACTTGGCCTGGATAGTGGCGAGAAGCAACTGGCCGGACAGGTGGAAGCTACATTGTCTGCTGCACACCTTGTATGACAGGCAGAGACGGTGGGACAAATTTGTATATTTATCTGCTTATAATTTCAGAAATGTGCTTATCTGGTCAAATAGGCCTAGGCTTGCAGCTTCTCTTCAGTCACAAATTGTTGCCCTAGAAGACAAATAAATGATAAAGGCTAATACATTATATATTTAAGGAACGAGGGGGTGTGGTATATGGCCAATATACCATGTGTAAGGGCTGTCTGTAAGGGCTGTCGTTTTGCACGACACAGTGTGGAGTGCCTGGACACAGCCCTTAGCCGTGGTATATTGGCCATATACCACAAACCCCCGTAGGTGCCTTATTGCTATTATAAACAGTTTACCAACATAATTAGAGCAGTAAAAATAAATATCACCAAAACAAATAGGTACTCACCAAAACAAATAGGTACTCACGTAAAACAAATAGGTACTCACCAAAACAAATAGTTACTCAACAAAACAAATATCTTAAATGACAGAAGGAACTAGTCAATCATCTAGCTGACATGTGTAAAGATTTTTCTTTCGATGTTTCTCCTCCTCTAAACTGTGCAGCCTAAATATTATCCCCTTGCAAAAAAATCCATCTGATTTTAAAAGCAGTGAAAACTAAAATCATGTTTCTGATTTTAATAATTCACATCATATTTTTCACATACTGAAATAAATAAATCTTACCGTTATTGTTCCACTCCTTTTTTTCCCCAGACACGTCAATAACATTTTGTTTATCATTGTACTTCAAGGAATACTTATTTCTGCAATAGTTGTATTTTAATATTCGACTATGTGACATGTTGTAGGCCAGTCAGTGTCCAGATTTCAGTTAATATTCCATTTAAACCCATCTCAAGTTTTAAAAGTATCATTTCAGCTCTCTCATTTCAGCTCTCTCATTTCAGCTCTCTCATTTCAGCTCTCTCATTTCAGCTCTCTCATTTCAGCTCTCTCATTTCAGCTCTCTCATTTGTTGGCCAAGTGAACATGTTATAACACGATATATTAGTCTTTCCCAATATCATAACCTTTCGCAATAAAACAAGTCATTCACTAAAAACATTCAAAGTAGACATCGTAATAAATGACCTCAGTTCATTTGTTCTGAAGATACAGGATAGTTTACATGGCACAATGAAATAGGAGGCGTACAGTAATGGCTGTGTAGAACAATACAAGCCGTATGTGTACAGTGGTGAAATGGAGGCAAGGGGTGTGGTTGTAGAGATGTGGAGAGTCATCTTGTTACAAGAACATGGAGGCATTGGATACTTTTATTGTCCATTTTGGTTCGAACAGAAATGTGTTTTCCTGCTTCTCCCAACACCTTGCAGTGCAGCAACCCCTTGGGTGGAGAGCCATTGTGAGCGATTTTTTTAGTGCCTTGCTCAAGAGCACAATGGCAGGATATGGTACATGGAAGCCTTCCCGGCTGCCAGTTCAGTTCCATACCCATTGTTGTGTTGTCCTGGGCTTGAACCATTGTAGACATAGCACCACACCCATGCATGCATTGGTTCTGTAGTAGCCTAGCTCAGAGAGCAGTGTTTCCGGGTCAGTGGTTCTGTAGTAGTCTAGCTCAGAGAGCAGTGTTTCCGGGTCATTGGTTCTGTAGTAGTCTAGCTCAGAGAGCAGTGTTTCCGGGTCAGTGGTTCTGTAGTAGTCTAGCTCAGAGAGCAGTGTTTCCGGGTCATTGGTTCTGTAGTAGTCTAGCTCAGAGAGCAGTGTTTCCGGGTCATTGGTTCTGTAGTAGTCTAGCTCAGAGAGCAGTGTTTCCGGGTCAGTGGTTCTGTAGTAGTCTAGCTCAGAGAGCAGTGTTTCCGGGTCAGTGGTTCTGTAGTAGCCTAGCTCAGAGAGCAGTGTTTCCGGGTCATTGGTTCTGTAGTAGCCTAGCTCAGAGCAGTGTTTCCGGGTCATTGGTTCTGTAGTAGTCTAGCTCAGAGAGCAGTGTTTCCGGGTCATTGGTTCTGTAGTAGTCTAGCTCAGAGAGCAGTGTTTCCGGGTCATTGGTTCTGTAGTAGTCTAGCTCAGAGAGCAGTGTTTCCGGGTCAGTGGTTCTGTAGTAGTCTAGCTCAGAGAGCAGTGTTTCCGGGTCAGTGGTTCTGTAGTAGCCTAGCTCAGAGAGCAGTGTTTCCGGGTCATTGGTTCTGTAGTAGCCTAGCTCAGAGCAGTGTTTCCGGGTCATTGGTTCTGTAGTAGTCTAGCTCAGAGAGCAGTGTTTCCGGGTCAGTGGTTCTGTAGTAGCCTAGCTCAGAGAGCAATGTTTCCTGGTCCAGGGACACAAAGTGGTGCACATTTTTAGTTTTTGCCTTAGCATTACACATCTGATTTAAATCATCAAATCTTGATACGTTGATAATCTGAATCAGTTTTGTAGTGTCAGGACAAAAAGAAGGTGTACCCCTTTGACTACCCAGGACCAGGACTGAGAAAGAGGTTGGAGAGCCATACCAGCAGCTGTAAGGTTGCTGGTTTGAGCCCCGGGCAACGCCAAATAACTCCTTTGTCTAAAACCAAGTGGTTAAAAGACCTTGTTGCCAAAAGGCTAACCCTGAGTTAACTTATTAGATACACCCGTCTAGTACCAGGTCAGGACTCCAGAACGTCTGGAATTCTTTGGGGTGTGTTAACGTAGCTCAATTGGTATCAAGGGACCTAACGTGTGCCCTGAAAACATTCTCTACACCATTACACCACCACCACCACCAGCCTGTACCGTTGACACCAGGCAGGATGGGGCCATGATCTCATGCTGCTTACGCCAAACCCTGACTCTGCCACCAGCCTGTACCGTTGACGCCAGGCAGGATGGGGCCATGATCTCATGCTGCTTACGCCAAATCCTGACTCTGCCATCAGCGTGACACAACAACTACAATTGTCCAGTACTGGTGCTGGCGTGTCCACTAGAGCCTCTTCTTCTGGTTTTTAGCTGATAGGAGTGGAACCCGGTGTGGTCGCATGCTGTAATAACCCGTCCGTGACAAGAACAGACTAGTTGTGCGTTCCGAGATGCTGTTCTGCACACCACTGTTGTACTGCGCTGTTATTCGTCTGTTTGTAGCCGGGCCTGTTAGCACGATTCTCCTCCGGTTTGTAGCCGGGCCTGTTAGCACGATTCTCCTCCGGTTTGTAGTCGGGCCTGTTAGCACGATTCTTCTCCGGTTTGTAGCCGGGCCTGTTAGCACGATTCTTCTCCGGTTTGTAGCCGGGCCTGTTAGCACGATTCTTCTCCGGTTTGTAGCCGGGCCTGTTAGCACGATTCTTCTCCGGTTTGTAGCCGGGCCTGTTAGCACGATTCTTCTCCGGTTTGTAGCCGGGCCTGTTAGCACGATTCTTCTCCGGTTTGTAGCCGGGCCTGTTAACACGATTCTCCTCCGGTTTGTAGCCGGGCCTGTTAACACGATTCTCCTCCGGTTTGTAGCCGGGCCTGTTAGCACGATTCTTCTCCGGTTTGTAGCCGGGCCTGTTAGCACGATTCTTCTCCGGTTTGTAGCCGGGCCTGTTAGCACGATTCTTCTCCGGTTTGTAGCCGGGCCTGTTAGCACGATTCTTCTCCGGTTTGTAGCCGGGCCTGTTAGCACGATTCTTCTCCGGTTTGTAGCCGGGCCTGTTAGCACGATTCTTCTCCGGTTTGTAGCCGGGCCTGTTAGCACGATTCTTCTCCGGTTTGTAGCCGGGCCTGTTAGCACGATTCTTCTCCGGTTTGTAGCCGGGCCTGTTAGCACGATTCTTCTCCGGTTTGTAGCCGGGCCTGTTAGCACGATTCTTCTCCGGTTTGTAGCCGGGCCTGTTAGCACGATTCTTCTCCTTCTCCTTCCAACTCTCATCAACAAGCTGTTTTTACCCACAGGACTGCCACTGACTGGATGTTTTTTGTTTGTCGCACGATTCTCTGTAAACCCTAGACACTGTCGTGTGTGTGTGTGTGTGTGTGTGTGTGTGTGTGTGTGGGGGGGGGGGGGGGGGGAACAAAGCCCATGAGGCATGCTGTTTCTGAGATGCAGTTAATTTATGAACTCAAAGTAGCCGGCTGACGATGGCTGTTATTGGCTATATGGCCGACAGCGGGCGCTTCTAGACAACACTGGTGGATTGTCATACTCCTTCGATGACCATATCCACATGACATTAGATTCTCTCTCTCACCACAATTAGATAACACATTCCTTTCTGTTTTGGCAAAGACTGTTAAAGGGAAATTAAACAATGGTAAAACAAAAATTCTCTCTCCACCCCACCCCCTCCAGTGAGCGACCTCCAGACGTCTCATTACCATGAGTCGGGAGCGATCAGACTCCCAGGGGTCACTGGGCCCTGACGATGAGGTCATGCCGTACAGTGACGACGAGACGGATGATGAGTTGGACCCCGGCTCAGACGAGGAGGGGCCCCCGGGGATGCCACAGCCTGAAGAGATCAAGAGCCCCGGTGAGAGACTGGGAATAGACACAAGAGAAGAGCTGCAGTACACACACACACACACACACAGCCACACACACACAGCCACACACACACAGCCACACACACACAGCCACACACACACACAGCCACACACACACAGCCACACACACACACACACACCTCTTCCATTAGACAATCTGAGAACACACCCTTGTGATGCTTTTGTTTAGAAATGTATCCGTTTCACCATTCAAGCATATTCTCTCTTGGCTGTCTGGTCTGTTTCCAGAGTGTCTGTCTGGTCTGTTTCCAGAGTGTCTGTCTGGTCTGTTTCCAGAGTGTCTGTCTGGTCTGTTTCCAGAGTGTCTGTCTGGTCTGTTTCCAGAGTGTCTGTCTGGTCTGTTTCCAGAGTGTCTGTCTGGTCTGTTTCCAGAGTGTCTGTCTGGTCTGTTTCCAGAGTGTCTGTCTGGTCTGTTTCCAGAGTGTCTGTCTGGTCTGTTTCCAGAGTGTCTGTCTGGTCTGTTTCCAGAGTGTCTGTCTGGTCTGTTTCCAGAGTGTCTGTCTGGTCTGTTTCCAGAGTGTCTGTCTGGTCTGTTTCCAGAGTGTCTGTCTGGTCTGTTTCCAGAGTGTCTGTCTGGTCTGTTTCCAGAGTGTCTGTCTGGTCTGTTTCCAGAGTGTCTGTATGGTCTGTTTCCAGAGTGTCTGTATGGTCTGTTTCCAGAGTGTCTGTCTGGTCTGTTTCCAGAGTGTCTGTCTGGTCTGTTTCCAGAGTGTCTGTCTGGTCTGTTTCCAGAGTGTCTGTCTGGTCTGTTTCCAGAGTCTGTCTGGTCTGTTTCCAGAGTGTCTGTCTGGTCTGTTTCCAGAGTGTCTGTCTGGTCTGTTTCCAGAGTGTCTGTCTGGTCTGTTTCCAGAGTGTCTGTCTGGTCTGTTTCCAGAGTGTCTGTCTGGTCTGTTTCCAGAGTGTCTGTCTGGTCTGTTTCCAGAGTGTCTGTCTGGTCTGTTTCCAGAGTGTCTGTCTGGTCTGTTTCTAGAGTGTCTGTCTGGTCTGTTTCTAGAGTGTCTGTCTGGTCTGTTTCTAGAGTGTCTGTCTGGTCTGTTTCTAGAGTGTCTGTCTGGTCTGTTTCCAGAGTGTCTGACGGTCTGTTTCCAGAGTGTCTGACGGTCTGTTTCCAGAGTGTCTGACGGTCTGTTTCCAGAGTGTCTGACGGTCTGTTTCCAGAGTGTCTGACGGTCTGTTTCCAGAGTGTCTGACTGTCTGTTTCCAGAGTGTCTGACTGTCTGACTGTCTGTTTCCAGAGTGTCTGACTGTCTGACTGTCTGTTTCCAGAGTGTCTGACGGTCTGTTTCCAGAGTGTCTGACTGTCTGTTTCCAGAGTGTCTGACTGTCTGTTTCCAGAGTGTCTGACTGTCTGTTTCCAGAGTGTCTGACTGTCTGTTTCCAGAGTGTCTGACTGTCTGTTTCCAGAGTGTCTGACTGTCTGTTTCCAGAGTGTCTGACGGTCTGTTTCCAGAGTGTCTGACGGTCTGTTTCCAGAGTGTCTGACGGTCTGTTTCCAGAGTGTCTGACGGTCTGTTTCCAGAGTGTCTGACGGTCTGTTTCCAGAGTGTCTGACGGTCTGTTTCCAGAGTGTCTGACGGTCTGTTTCCAGAGTGTCTGACGGTCTGTTTCCAGAGTGTCTGACGGTCTGTTTCCAGAGTGTCTGACGGTCTGTTTCCAGAGTGTCTGACGGTCTGTTTCCAGAGTGTCTGACGGTCTGTTTCCAGAGTGTCTGACGGTCTGTTTCCAGAGTGTCTGACGGTCTGTTTCCAGAGTGTCTGACGGTCTGTTTCCAGAGTGTCTGACGGTCTGGTTCCAGAGTGTCTGACGGTCTGGTTCCAGAGTGTCTGACGGTCTGGTTCCAGAGTGTCTGACGGTCTGGTTCCAGAGTGTCTGACGGTCTGGTTCCAGAGTGTCTGACGGTCTGGTTCCAGAGTGTCTGACGGTCTGGTTCCAGAGTGTCTGACGGTCTGGTTCCAGAGTGTCTGACGGTCTGGTTCCAGAGTGTCTGACGGTCTGGTTCCAGAGTGTCTGACGGTCTGGTTCCAGAGTGTCTGACGGTCTGGTTCCAGAGTGTCTGACGGTCTGGTTCCAGAGTGTCTGACGGTCTGGTTCCAGAGTGTCTGACGGTCTGGTTCCAGAGTGTCTGACGGTCTGGTTCCAGAGTGTCTGACGGTCTGGTTCCAGAGTGTCTGACGGTCTGGTTCCAGAGTGTCTGACGGTCTGGTTCCAGAGTGTCTGACGGTCTGGTTCCAGAGTGTCTGACGGTCTGGTTCCAGAGTGTCTGACGGTCTGGTTCCAGAGTGTCTGACGGTCTGGTTCCAGAGTGTCTGACGGTCTGGTTCCAGAGTGTCTGACGGTCTGGTTCCAGAGTGTCTGACGGTCTGGTTCCAGAGTGTCTGACGGTCTGGTTCCAGAGTGTCTGACGGTCTGGTTCCAGAGTGTCTGACGGTCTGGTTCCAGAGTGTCTGACGGTCTGGTTCCAGAGTGTCTGACGGTCTGGTTCCAGAGTGTCTGACGGTCTGGTTCCAGAGTGTCTGACGGTCTGGTTCCAGAGTGTCTGACGGTCTGGTTCCAGAGTGTCTGACGGTCTGGTTCCAGAGTGTCTGACGGTCTGGTTCCAGAGTGTCTGACGGTCTGGTTCCAGAGTGTCTGACGGTCTGGTTCCAGAGTGTCTGACGGTCTGGTTCCAGAGTGTCTGACGGTCTGGTTCCAGAGTGTCTGACGGTCTGGTTCCAGAGTGTCTGACGGTCTGGTTCCAGAGTGTCTGACGGTCTGGTTCCAGAGTGTCTGACGGTCTGGTTCCAGAGTGTCTGACGGTCTGGTTCCAGAGTGTCTGACGGTCTGGTTCCAGAGTGTCTGACGGTCTGGTTCCAGAGTGTCTGACGGTCTGGTTCCAGAGTGTCTGACGGTCTGGTTCCAGAGTGTCTGACGGTCTGGTTCCAGAGTGTCTGACGGTCTGGTTCCAGAGTGTCTGACGGTCTGGTTCCAGAGTGTCTGACGGTCTGGTTCCAGAGTGTCTGACGGTCTGGTTCCAGAGTGTCTGACGGTCTGGTTCCAGAGTGTCTGACGGTCTGGTTCCAGAGTGTCTGACTGTCTGTTGGTCTGGTTCCAGAGTGTCTGACTGTCTGGTTCCAGAGTGTCTGACTGTCTGGTTCCAGAGTGTCTGACTGTCTGGTTCCAGAGTGTCTGACTGTCTGGTTCCAGAGTGTCTGACTGTCTGGTTCCAGAGTGTCTGACTGTCTGGTTCCAGAGTGTCTGACTGTCTGTTGGTCTGGTTCCAGAGTGTCTGACTGTCTGTTTCCAGAGTGTCTGACTGTCTGTTGGTCTGTTTCCAGAGTGTCTGACTGTCTGTTTCCAGAGTGTCTGACTGTCTGGTTCCAGAGTGTCTGACTGTCTGGTTCCAGAGTGTCTGACTGTCTGGTTCCAGAGTGTCTGACTGTCTGGTTCCAGAGTGTCTGACTGTCTGTTGGTCTGGTTCCAGAGTGTCTGACTGTCTGTTGGTCTGGTTCCAGAGTGTCTGTTGGTCTGTTTCCAGAGTGTCTGACTGTCTGGTTCCAGAGTGTCTGACTGTCTGGTTCCAGAGTGTCTGACTGTCTGGTTCCAGAGTGTCTGTTGGTCTGTTTCCAGAGTGTCTGACTGTCTGGTTCCAGAGTGTCTGTTGGTCTGTTTCCAGAGTGTCTGACTGTCTGGTTCCAGAGTGTCTGACTGTCTGGTTCCAGAGTGTCTGACTGTCTGGTTCCAGAGTGTCTGACTGTCTGGTTCCAGAGTGTCTGACTGTCTGGTTCCAGAGTGTCTGACTGTCTGGTTCCAGAGTGTCTGACTGTCTGGTTCCAGAGTGTCTGACTGTCTGGTTCCAGAGTGTTCGACTGTCTGGTTCCAGAGTGTTCGACTGTCTGGTTCCAGAGTGTCTGACTGTCTGGTTCCAGAGTGTCTGACTGTCTGTTGGTCTGGTTCCAGAGTGTCTGACTGTCTGTTTCCAGAGTGTCTGACTGTCTGTTGGTCTGTTTCCAGAGTCTGGTTGGAATGTCAAAGCGAACGACAGCGCCTACTGTAACCTGCCAGAGTTTCAGAAAAAATACCTTTTGTGTCTCAAGAAGAGCAAGTACGCAGTAAGTCACCTCTCTCCCAGTTCCACCATTTTAGAAATCGCATTATTCCACCCCCCCCCCCCCCAACTGCTGATTCAGACATGGGTCGTGTTCATGAGGCCAATGGAAAAACACGTGTTGCTTATGGGTCGTGTTCATGAGGCCAATGGAAGAACACGTGTTGCTTATGGGTCTTGTTCATGAGGCCAATGGAAAAACACGTGTTGCTATGGGTCGTGTTCATGAGGCCAATGGAAGAACACGTGTTGCTATGGGTCTTGTTCATGAGGCCAATGGAAAAACACGTGTTGCTTATTGGAGAAGTTCAGACATAGTAGCTGACTGTTTTGTGCCTAATGAACACAGCCTTCATCTCATCTTTTTCTATCTAAATATTTACTGACAACAGCAGGTTGTGTCGGAGTAATGCCAGCTGCTGGTAGGTAGGACAACACAACCTTTTTAAAAGGTAGAAACTGAGGCAGAAACTCAGTCCTGTTCATGTGCTTTGGTGGTTTTACGTTGTGGACAGGCTAAATACAATCGACCTATGCAATGGCTCAACACAAGGTTTTGTTTAACGTCACGATTTCCTCCTCTTTGGATCACCTCATACAGTACTTTTTTTCATTCCAATGTTGCCATTGTTGACGCCGTATCGGGTACAGTGCATCACGGACGGTGAGGTAATTCTACTTCCTCTTCTCTTCTGCTGATACGTGTGTTTCATAGGCTGGCCATTTCCTGTACTGCCTGGACCATATTCAAAGTGAAGGTTCTTATAATACACAGACTTTGGGTTGAAAATTACCAGTTATTTATCAGTGACTGGGCAGACTGTACCAGGACAGGACTCCGGGTTAGTCTGTGGTTGGTCCTTTTTATCAAATCAAAAGTTTATTTGTCACGTGCGCCAAATACAACAGGTGTAGAACTTAGAGTGAAATGCTTACTTAGAAGCCCCTTTTAAGAAAAAAAATGGGTATTAGGTAAACAATAGATAAGTAAATAAATAACAGTAGCGAGGCTATATACAGGTGGTACCGGTACAGAGTCAATGTGCGGGGGCCCCGGTTAGTCGGGCTTATGGAGGTAATATGAATGTGTAGTTAAAGTGACTATGCATAGACGATAAACAGAGAGTAGTAGCAGCAGCGTAGAAGAGGGGTTGGCGGGGAGGGGGTTTGAGGGGGTGGCGGGACACAATGCAAATAGTCTGGGAAGCCATTTGATTACCTGTTTATTACCTGTTCTGTGGTGATCCAACTTCCTCTTTTGGGTTTATTTACTTGTTAGTCACCAGGGACGTTACGATATTATCACAGTACGTAGGTGCCGATACGATGTGTATTGAAATTCGATATTACGATTCAATGTTCCATATGCTCACCATATGTCTGCAGCAGAGGGGAATGAGAGCCATGAGAAAGTGCTGAAAACATGTTGGCTCACTATTTAAAAAGATTGAGAACAAGCTATGAAGGAAGAGCATTTGACATTGTCAAAAATAATATTGTGATTTATATCGTTAAAACAATATCCTGATATGTAAAATTTGTATTTAAGAAATAAAATAATCTCTATTAGTCTCGTGTTCCCACACTCTCGTGCATACTCCCAAGTGTCGATCGTCAGAAAGTCATCCTGACGTACACAGAGACATGATAAATGGTTTCCACGAGTTCATCTGACTCTGGGTAAATTGATTAATTTTTTTTTTTTTAAATAGTCTCTTTAAGCTCCACTCCTAAGACCACTCCTATCCTTTTTAATGGTACTTAGCCTTGCTAATGTTTTATTTACGTACCCTTGGTTAAAGACTATACTCTTAAGGTCAACTGACAATGACTTCACTTTAGCATCATGTTTAACTCCAATGAAATGGTCCATATGAGAAGTCTTACATCCTCAACCTGTTACTTAGGTGTTGTAGACACAGGGTTGTATCCAAAATGCCACCCTATTCCCCTATATACACTAAACTACTTATGGGTCCTGGTCTAAAGTAGTGCACTACCCCTATGGGCCCTGGTCTAAAGTAGTGCACTACCCCTATGGGCCCTGGTCTAAAGTAGTGCACTATCCCTATGGGCCCTGGTCTAAAGTAGTGCACTACCCCTATGGGTCCTGGTCTAAAGTAGTACACTACCCCTATGGGCCCTGGTCTAAAGTAGTGCACTACCCCTATGGGTCCTGGTCTAAAGTAGTGCACTATCCCTATGGGTCCTGGTCTAAAGTAGTGCACTACCCCTATGGGTCCTGGTCTAAAGTAGTGCACTACCCCTATGGGTCCTGGTCAAAAGTAGTGCACTACCCCTATGGGTCCTGGTCTAAAGTAGTGCACTACCCCTATGGGTCCTGGTCAAAAGTAGTGCACTACCCCTATGGGTCCTGGTCTAAAGTAGTGCACTACCCCTATGGGCCCTGGTCTAAAGTAGTGCACTATCCCTATGGGTCCTGGTCTAAAGTAGTGCACTACCCCTATGGGTCCTGGTCTAAAGTAGTACACTACCCCTATGGGCCCTGGTCTAAAGTAGTGCACTACCCCTATGGGTCCTGGTCTAAAGTAGTGCACTATCCCTATGGGTCCTGGTCTAAAGTAGTGCACTACCCCTATGGGTCCTGGTCAAAAGTAGTGCACTACCCCTATGGGTCCTGGTCTAAAGTAGTGCACTACCCCTATGGGTCCTGGTCAAAAGTAGTGCACTACCCCTATGGGTCCTGGTCAAAAGTAGTGCACTACCCCTATGGGCCCTGGTCAAAAGTAGTGCACTACCCCTATGGGTCCTGGTCTAAAGTAGTGCACTACCCCTATGGGTCCTGGTCTAAAGTAGTACACTACCCCTATGGGCCCTGGTCAAAAGTAGTGCACTACCCCTATGGGTCCTGGTCTAAAGTAGTGCACTACCCCTATGGGTCCTGGTCTAAAGTAGTGCACTACCCCTATGGGCCCTGGTCTAAAGTAGTGCACTACCCCTATGGGCCCTGGTCTAAAGTAGTGCACTACCCCTATGGGTCCTGGTCTAAAGTAGTGCACTACCCCTATGGGTCCTGGTCTAAAGTAGTGCACTACCCCTATGGGTCCTGGTCTAAAGTAGTGCACTACCCCTATGGGTCCTGGTCTAAAGTAGTGCACTACCCCTATGGGCCCTGGTCTAAAGTAGTGCACTAAATAGGGAATGGGATGCCAATTGGGACTGGAGTGGACACTTATTTGTTTTGTCGGATCATTTGCCTCTTTCTCTCAATACTGTGGCTGCAGTTTGTGTATGTAAATGATCCCTCGGCCTACCAGCAGCACTGCAAGCTCCATTTAGTTTGACAGAGAGACTGAGAAGGTGTTGGGAAGAAGAGGGGGAGAGAGAGATACAGAAACTCTGAGTGTGTCGAGTTCCACTTTTTGCCAGGCCATGCCATTTGGCACATGACATGGAGTGGATTAGTTTAAGAAACTGGTACCAAGTCTAACTGCCTTCCATTTTTTAATATATAATATTTTTTTTCATTGTTAGCGGCCACTCGAGTGTTTGGTCAATATAATGGATAATCTGTGTTCATACATGATAACTGAAATTTGTTAGCCATGTGATATCTCAATTGGTCCGATAGGGGGACGGGTTGGAGGGGGGGCATGGCGGCACTGCACCATTCGTGGGGGGGTTGTCATGTTTACTGTTGCCTTGTTTTGACCACGTTTGTGTACTTGTCCTCCTTCTATTGTTTGTAGGGGAATGGAATCAAGACGTACAAATATAACGCCTTAACGTTCATCCCACTGAATCTGTTCGAGCAGTTCAAACGAGTTGCCAACCTGTACTTTCTGGCCCTGCTCATCTTACAGGTAAGTCTGCCGGAGACAACTGTGTTACATTCAACTTACTGATTACGAGACTCTTCACTGGTAGAACGTGGGGTTCCACTTGTAGATAAGAGTCTTATGTGAGACATCCTAACTTATACTAAACTATGGAAGGAAGGAGTGCGATTGGCTTGTTTTATTGCGAGCAGTTTAAATGAATTTACATAAATGTAAAATGTGATGTAAATACTGACACATCATTATATGAACATACAGGACCCTGGCCTGAGCAGTGAGTGATGAAGCGTTATTGGACAGCAGAAACCCAGGCCCGGCTCCATGAGGGGGGGTAAAGTGGGTTTAGCCCCCTCAGTTCAAACTTTCACCCCCATAGTTTTACTTTTGTCTGTATATTAACAAAACATTTTTAATAAAAAAAAAAAAACAGTTAAAATTGAGTGAAAGGTTGTCACAAAAATACTGTGTATCTGCGCTGTGTTAGCACAATGTACAGAGCGCACCACGGTGTGTGTCGGGAGGGAATGCAAAAGCCATTAAGGCGGTTAGGTATGACTCCTTTGGGTTCCCATAAAAAGCGAGGAAGAGAAACAGGGTGCGACATCATCAAGTGTGAAGTCATTTGTGCACAGTCGCAGTGGCACTGACACACTAGATCCAAGCAAACGGACAATGTTACTCAAGTACAAATCTTCAGCAGTACGACAGTACTGTAGTCCAGCAGGTCAGAGGAGAAGAGACTGAGTGTGAAATGCTGTTCAGCACGTTGGATGCTGTTATTGGTGAAATGTCAGAAGGATTCAGCGTACGCAGCAGCCAACTGGTGGAAGCCCCTTGACCCTTCGTACGCAGCAGCCAACTGGTGGAAGCCCCTTGACCCTTCGTACGCAGCAGCCAACTGGTGGAAGCCCCTTGACCCTTCGTACGCAGCAGCCAACTGGTGGAAGCCCCTTGACCCTTGACCCGGAGAGCCATGACTTTCTTCTACATGTGAAAAATGGGGAAACATCTAAGCAAAACAGATTTGATGAAAGCTGATTTTTTTTTTGTGTGTCATTGACCAGTTATATAGCAGGTTGAAATCGCCCACTCTGGCTCCAATGAGGAGAAATGGAACCCACTTGATATCCTGCAACAATTCTCTGGGCCTCTCTCCGGTATGCCGACCGTGCTTACTGCACTGAAACATGGACTGGCTTTTAGGGCGTCCACAGCTACATGCGAGAACTAATTCTCCACTTTGACAAACGTGTCCAGTCGGCATGCTACAGAAACATGCTACACCTGAGGAAAGCTCAAATAATCCAATTGCCATTTGAGGGGAATTTTACAATAAGATTTTGGGGGAGAATGGAATGATCGTTTACTCAGGAAGTTCCCCAGAGCATCAAGGAAGCTACAACTCGTGTGACTGAAATCTGGACACTGACTGGCCTATAACATATCACAAATAGCCTAATATTAAATACAATTATTGCAGAATTAAGTATTTATTGCAGTACGATGATACACCAAATGTTATTTTTGTCTCTGGAAGAGGAGTGGAATAATACGTTACTTTTTATTTATTTCAGTATCTGAAAAATATGCATCAAGGTTGAAGTTAATTATTATCAGAAACATGGATTTGAGTTTTCACAGATTTTTATCTGAAAATGATTGCAAGGGGAGAATATTTAGGCTACACAGTTAGCAAAGGGTCTGAATATGTAAATAAGGTATTTTTGTTTTAATACATTTAAAAAAAAAAACATTTTTTTTTTTGCTTTGTCATTGTGGGGTATTGTGTTTAATTTGATGATGGGGGGGGGATAATTTAAGCAATTTTAGATTGAGGTTGTAATGTAACAAAATGAGGAGAAAGTCATGGGATCTGAATGCTGTCCGAAGGCTGTGTGTGTATTATATTATTATATATTCATTACCAAAACGGCCTAGCTGTAGGGCGCTGTCCATTGCACTGATGCAGAGCAGCAGACACAGGCTACAGAGCTCAATGATCTCTGCATTTTGAACTTTTGTTTATTGTGGTATATAGCGTGCTTTATATTAGCAGAACTCAATATAATTCCAATGCAAGAGCCCCCCCCCCCCCCCCCCCCCCCCCCCCCCCCCCCCGCTCACCGATTTCAACTGGCCCCTTAGTCACTTCATCCTGGCACCGGGTCCACAGGTCAGGATTGAACAATAGACTAGAAATGGTTCTACTTTTCTTTCTTCCCCCATCAGATTAATTCCTGTGATCACTGCTGCCTTGAATCCTCTGAACATGTTTGATTGAATGATGAAGTAATAGGTTCTGTGATTAATTTGTTAACAATGTTTTTATTTCCTTTTAATATGATTATTATTATTTTTCCTTTCCTCTCATCAGATTATTCCTGGGATTACCAGATTGGATTAGACGTTAGATTGAATGTTAAAGTAACAGACTCTGATATTAATAATACACTCTTGTGGTTATTCCTCTCTCACCAGATTATTCCTGAGATCACCACGTTGCCTTGGTACACGACCTTAGTGCCTTTAGTTCTGGTGCTGGGAATCACAGCCATCAAAGACCTAGTGGATGATCTGGTGCGTGACTCATCCATTTCTCGCTGGCTACATCAATTCTTCACCCTTCTACCAAAGTCTTGGCGCCAAAATGGGGTGTTCTATAGATCAGTAGTTCCCAACATTTTCCTTTCCGGGGAACACCAAAAAAAACTTCAAAAGCTCTTGAGGACCTGCTTTCGCAGAGTCGCGGAATTCTTGAACACAAAATATTTTAGCGGTCAAATTTAGAATCAATGTTCTCAGTGAATGTAACAGATTAAAGGCATTCTATTACAGATGGATGTTTGTTCAACACTTTTCATTGTATAAAGTCATTTACAATTGTTTATAACCTCCATTATTGTCCCAATTTATTTTTGGAGAATATATAGTTTTATATAATAATTTGCGGACCACCTGCAACTAAAAAAAAAGGCCTCTTTAAAAAATATATTTTTTATTTCTCCCCCCCCCCCCCCCCCCCCCCCCATTGTCATGTGCAGTACACTCCATTTTGTTGTGAAGAGCTCACTGTGTTTCATTAATCTAATGCTGAACCCTGGCTGGTGTTTTCCCTCCCTGTCTTAACAGGCCCGCCACAGGATGGACAAGGAGATCAACAACAGGAAGTGCGATGTCCTCCTGGATGGCAGGTAATGAGGACTATGAACCATAGACATGGTTAGATATGTACTTGGAATTGACCCTGCAGTGCCATTGAGGGCTTTCACCATTTTGAAGTCGTCAACTGGGTGGGACTTCCTACTCGTTAAGGAAGGATTATATGATTCCATCCAGGTCATCAGGAGGGATCAGCCAATGAATTATACTTATGCGCCAACATTCTATAACTGCAGGTGGCAGTAAATTGCCGTCCTTGGCTTTATACCTGTTCAAACAACAGCCTCCAGGTGGCAGTATGCACCCTGTCTGTTTGTTTACCAACTCGTAGACGTAGTAAAAGAAGAAGCTCTGACACCATAATGGGACAGATGCAAAGAGGAGTCGTCTATGTAAGTCTATGTTGTGAACATAGAAACTAGAACAGTACTGTGTATCTGTGGGTCTGGATCTCCATAGTGCAACAGTGTACCTTTTTTCATATCTTACATTGGTTATTGTATTGTCTGTGCTATGCATCACCAAGACAAACTTCATGTTTTGAATATGACAAAGAATAGGGGGGGGTGAATGACTGAAACTTTTTCCAAACCCAGGTTTCAAGAGTCTAAGTGGATGAATATCCATGTCGGTGATGTGGTTCGTTTGAAGAAAAATGATCACATCCCGGTAATGTCATTTATTTGTTCTTCCACTCGATTCCTTAAAAAAAAAATATATACTTTCGAAAACAATTCGGAAGTTTCTGAATTTACATTTCATAATGTATTATTCATTCGATTTAATTGAAACCAACCAGCCATTTTATAATTCAGTTCAAAACATTTTATTTGACCATTTGCTCTTTATTTTTTACTATTTTTTTAGGCCGACATTCTGTTGTTGTCCAGTTCAAACCCCAACAGTCTTTGTTATGTGGAAACCGCCGAGCTTGATGGGTAAGATGTTCTCTGTTTACAACTAAATGTATTGGCCTTCCTGTCCCAAATGGCATCCTATTTCTTATATATTCTATGTGCCCTAGTCAAAAGTAGTGCACTTCAAGTCTTATTGGCCCTGGTCAAAAGTAGTGCACCATATAGGGCATAGGGTTCCATTTGGGACACAGTCCAGGTCTTCAAACCTTGTTGTGTAAATCTGACATTTCATAATGGGGTTGTCAATAACTGTTCCTTGATAACAGAAGAAATTACATTAGCAGAACGTGCCTTTGTGTAAACATGAAAATTTAAGAGCTGAAGTTGGATTTAAAAAGGGTTTGCTGAGACTTGTTGTAGTCAGTCTGTTTTAAGCCTGTTGATTTAGATTGATAGTATTGTTTGATTAACAAAAAGGTTATCAAAAAGGTTAGCATGGTTTACTTTCTTTAATGTACAGATGCTCCCTAGCCTGAGTGCCAGTCTGTTTGAGCTATCATGCCAACTAGGAGAGACCAGATCTGGGACTAAGATAGATGTTCCCAGCATACTGTAGAAGTCCACTGGAAAATGAAAATACGTTAATTCTTTTGCAGGGAAACCAACCTGAAGTTCAAGATGGGCCTGAAAGTGACAGACGAGAGACTGCAGGAGGAGCGCCAGCTGGCACAGTTTGACGGTAACATTCTGCTGTACTGTAACTAGGGAAAATACATGTAGAGTATCGCAATATTATTTTACAGAGCGTGTGCTGATGAGAGTGGAATCCTGAGAGTGGGAGAGAAAGTGGATTCACTTTTCTCTTTTAGTGTCTTCCAGATGTATTTGCAGTCGTAAACTATGGGGCAGGTATTGTTTGTCAAAGATATCCTGTCTAGCTGTGCAGCTAGCTAGACTCGGCCTGGTCACGGTTTCCTTCACCCCCCCCCAGCTATGATGGTGTGAGCATAGAAATAGAATGAGTAGAAAGGACTTGCAACACGTCATCATAACAAGTTGAAACTCATTCTGATACTGTTCCCCCATATATCCTTGATAGTGTGGTCACTGTTCCCTTGTTCCCTCATACAGCCAGGATAGTGTGTTCACTGTTCCCTTGTTCCCTCATACAGCCAGGATAGTGTGGTCACTGTTCCCTTATACAGCCAGGATAGTGTGGTCACTGTTCCCTTGTTCCCTCTCATACAGCCAGGATAGTGTGGTCACTGTTCCCTTATTCCCCCTCATACAGCCAGGATAGTGTGGTCACTGTTCCCTTATTCCCCCTCATACAGCCAGGATAGTGTGGTCACTGTTCCCTTATTCCCCCTCATACAGCCAGGATAGTGTGGTCACTGTTCCCTTGTTCCCTCTCATACAGCCAGGATAGTGTGGTCACTGTTCCCTTGTTCCCCCTCATACAGCCAGGATAGTGTGGTCACTGTTCCCTTATTCCCCCTCATACAGCCAGGATAGTGTGGTCACTGTTCCCTTGTTCCCTCTCATACAGCCAGGATAGTGTGGTCACTGTTCCCTTGTTCCCCCTCATACAGCCAGGATAGTGTGGTCACTGTTCCCTTGTTCCCCCCTCATACAGCCAGGATAGTGTGGTCACTGTTCCCTCATACAGCCAGGATTTGTTGGTCACTGTTCCCTTATTCCCTCATACAGCCAGGATAGTGTGTTCCCTTATTCCCCCTCATACAGCCAGGATAGTGTGTTCCCTGTTCCCTTGTTCCCCCTCATACAGCCATGATAGTGTGTTCCCTTATTCCCCCTCATACAGCCATGATAGTGTGTTGTCACTGTTGTCTTGTTTCTCCGTACAGCCATGATAGTGTGTTGTCACTGTTGTCTTGTTTCTCCGTACAGCCATGATAGTGTGTTGTCACTGTTGTCTTGTTTCTCCGTACAGCCATGATAGTGTGTTGTCACTGTTGTCTTGTTTCTCCGTACAGCCATGATAGTGTGTGAGGAGCCTAACAACCGTCTGGATAAGTTCACGGGAACTATGCGTTGGAGGAAAGACCAATTCCCTCTGGATCTGGACAATATGATGCTGAGAGGATGTAGGATCAGAAACACTGACGAGTGTCACGGACTGGTCATCTTCGCAGGTAAGAACGCGCTTTTCGGGAATCAATGAACACACACCAACGGCCACGGTCATTGCCTTGGACTTAAATCTCGTCCAAACCCTTCGCTCTTCTGTTTGTTCACCGTTCTGGTTTAGGCGCTGACACTAAAATCATGAGGAATGGGGGCAAGACCAGGTTCAAGAGGACTAAAATTGATGAGCTGATGAACTACATGGTGTATAGTGTGAGTGGTTCACTCTATCATCCCCACGCAATATTTCAGCCTGTATGAAATGAAGTCTCTTAACAGCCTTCAGAAAGCATTCGTTCTCCATGGCTTATTCTACATTTTATTGTTACAGCCTGAATTCAAAATCAATTAATTTAATTGCTCACCCATCTACACACAATAGCCCATCATGACAAAGTAATGTTTTTACAAATGTATTGAAAATTAAATACAGACTTCAAATTTTCCTTAAGTATTTACACCCCTAAGTCAAAACATGTTAGAATCACCTTTGGCAGCGATTACAGCTGTGAGTCTTCTTGGTGAGTCTCCAGCAGCTTTTCACACCTGGATTGTGCAATATGAACCAATTTTTTTTAATTCTTCAAGCTCTGTCAAGTTGGTTATTGATCATTGCTAGACAGCCATTTTTTTCAGTCTTGCCATAGATTTTCAAGTAGATTTAAGTCCAAACTGTAACTCGGCCACTGAGGAACATTCCCGGTTTTCTTAGTAAGCAACTCCAGTGTATATTTGGCCCTGTGTTTTAGGTTATTGTCCTGCTGGAAGGTGAATTTGTCTCCCAGTGTCTGTGGGGAAGCAGACTGAACCAGGTGCCTGTGCTTAGCTCTATTCTGTTTCTTTCGACCCGAAAAAAACTCCCTAATCCTTGCTAATGACAAGCATACCCATAACATGTTGCAGTCACCACCATGCTTGAAAATAAGAAGAGTGGTACTCAGTGATGTTGTTGGATTTGCCCCAAACATAACACTTTGTATTGCAGTTTTACTTTAGTGCCTTGTTGCAAATAGGATGCATGTTTTGGAATATTCTGTACAGGCTTTCTCCTTTTCACTCTGTCAATTAGGTTACTATTGTGGAGGAACTATAATTTTGTTGATCGATTCTCAGTGTTCTCCTTTCACAGCCATTAAACTCTATAACTGTTTTAAAAGCGCCATTGGCCTCATGGGGGCAACCCTGAGAGGTTTCCTGTATCTTTTTAGTGACGGGGTGAATTGATACACCATCCAAAGTGTAGTTAATAACTTCACCATGCTCAAAGGGATATTCAATGTCTCCTTTATTTATGTTTACCCATCTACCAATAGGTGCCCTTTGCAAGGCATTGGAAAAACCTCCCTGGTCTTTGTGTTTGAATCTGTGTTTGAAATTCACTGCTGGACTGAGGGACCTTACAGATAATTGTATATGTGTGTGTTACAGAGATGAGGTAGTCATTCAAAAATCATGTTAAAAATCATGTTATTTCACACATAGTGAGTCCATGCAACTTATTATGTGACTTGAAAAGCGAAGTGTATGCTTGCCATAACAAAGGGCTTCAATACTTATTGACTCAATACATTTTAATTTTTAATTAATTTGTTAACATTTCCAAAAGCATTAATTCCACAACATTATGTTTGGGTATTGTGTGTAGGCCAGTGACACAATCTCAATTGAATAAATGTTTTATTCGGGCTGTAACACAACAACAAAAAATGTGGAGTCATTCAAGGGGGTGTGAATACTCTCTGAAGGCTCTGTACATGCTTGATGATGGCTTGTGAGAATAGAGATACAGTGGAAGGACTTCATCCAAAAAGCTCATCCCTTCCTCCCTCTTCCCTCCGCCAGATCTTTGTAATCCTGATCCTGTTGTGTGCTGGCCTGGCCATCGGGAACTCCTTCTGGTACGAGGAGGTAGGCAGCAGGGCCTGGTATCTGAAAGATGGCAAGGACCAGACTGCTTCTTACAGAGGTTTCCTCAGCTTCTGGGGGTACATCATCGTGCTCAACACCATGGTTCCCATCTCGCTCTACGTCAGGTGAGTCGTCTCAAAACCCAGGCTAGCTCGCACTTGTACCCTCTATTACCCACCATCTCAGAAGAGATGGTTGTGTCAGGATCAGAATGGTCATATATCCAAGTTTCAATTATCCTAACACACAGACATCAGTTTACCCGAGGCTGATATCAGCAACCCAGAATCTCACCTCTGACCAGCTGTGTTTTCGTCTGTTAGCAGAGACAAACCTGATTCCACCTCTCACTGCCTCGTGACATCTAGTGGAAGGCGTATGCAGTGCATGTAGAACCATAGATTTCAGGCAAATGAATAGGATGGCCCTGGAACAGAGCCTCGATTTCAGATTTTTCACTTCCTAACAGGAAGTTTGCTGCAAAATGAGTTCTGTTTTACTCACAGATATAATTCAAACTGTTTTAGAAACTAGAGAGTGTTTTCTATCCAATAGTAATAATAATATGCATATTGTACGAGCAAGAATTGAGTACGAGGCAGTTTAATTTGGGAACGATTTTTTACAAAGTGAAAATAGCGCCCCCCTATTGACAAAAGGTTATTAATGTCCTAGTTTCAGTCATCCTATTTTAACACACAGATATTGTGTTTTTGATGGGGGGAAAAAAAGTCATCCTGGATCATTTCTCCTAACCTGACTGTCATGAGGCTATTTCCTCTACTCCCTGTCCAGTGTGGAAGTGATTCGTTTGGGCCAGTCGAAGTTCATCAACTGGGACCTTCAGATGTACTACCAGGAGAAAGACACGCCAGCCAAGGCCCGTACCACCACCCTTAACGAACAACTGGGTCAGATCGAGTACGTCTTCTCTGACAAGACCGGTACCCTCACGCAGAACATCATGGCCTTCAAGAAGTGCACCATCGCCGGACGCACCTTCGGTTAGACAAATGTCCTTTCGCTTCTGACACCATTTATTGATAAGGAGAAGAGCAGAACATCTTCAGGAAGATACAAATTGATAGGTTGTACAGAGCATTATGGGTACTGCAGGAAATCATCCTACACTTATATCCTGGCTTGCATGGACATTCTGGTCCACTGTATTTGTTAGACATGACAAAAATGATGTAAAGATGTTGTGAAGACGCCTGTATCGTGACGTGTCACACGACTAGGTATAACAACTAACCAATACTTTTCATTTTGCCAGGCGACCCCACCACTGCCGAGGGAGTGACTCTGAATCGTGGAAAGGTCAGGTTTACCATTCTAGTCACATTGTCACAGTGTGAAGGGGCTATTTCTGCTACTCAAAATACTTAACATTTTAACATCTGTTGCGAGAAGATTATATTAAAATAAAACTATCAGGGTCAGTTTCCCGGACTCAGATCAAGCATAGTCCCAGACTAAAAAGCGGGTTCAATGGAGATTCCCAATTGAACGTTTTGATAGTCAAGGACCTTAGGCTTAATCTGGGTCCAGGAAACCGGCCTTCCAAGTCTATCTGTAGCATTGTGTTGATGGTCATTTTCTTCCCCTCGGTACTTCACAGCCAGTGGATTTCAGCTGGAACAAGCATGCAGACAGCAAGTTTGAATACTTGGATCATTCCCTGGTGGCCTGCATCCGGTCCAAGAAGGACCAAGACGCGCTGGAGTTCTTCAAGCTGCTGTCTCTGTGTCACACTGTCATGGTGGAGCAGAAAGAAGGTGAGCATTAGACAACCTGCATTCTAAGTGATGCTAGAGGTCAAAGTTCAGAAATCACCGATTTATACAAAATTACCTGGTATCCTGGACACCTAATAAAGCTTGGTTCTGAACTAAAAGAAAACATACTCCATGGAGAATTTATTGAAAATCCTTCTTAGTCTAGGATCGATCTTTATTTGTGTCTGGGGGAACCGGACCAATATTTATTTGACAGGAACATACATAAACCGGGAGTCTTAGTTTAGCATATGACAGACACTGATGAATAGTCTATAATACAGGTGAAACATAACCTCTGACCCCAGAGTTGATGTGCGTCTGTTGTCCTCAAACCCTCAGATGAGTTGGTGTACCAGGCAGCCTCTCCTGACGAGGGAGCTCTGGTGACGGCTGCCAGGAACTTTGGTTTTGTGTTCCTGTCCCGTACCCAGGACACCATCACCATCAGCGAGATGGACCAGGAAATGACCTACGAGGTGTTGGCCCTGCTCGACTTCAACAGCGACCGCAAACGCATGTCCATCATCCGTGAGTAATCGTTTTTAAGTATGCGACCCCCTGGGACTTTTCTTGGGTTGTTTTAAAGCTCTGGATATTTTGGAGTTCCCAGGTTTGTTGGAATTCCTAGTTGGAGAATTCCCTCCCTGTTTTATTCCTGATGATGTTTTGGAAATCCTCCAGCTGGCCTGGATTTTTGGGGAACTTTGGGAAAGCTGGAATTTTGGGAAAGCTGGAATTTTGGGAAAGCTGGAATTTTGTAAAATTAGCCGTTTCACTGTGACCATCTCCCTAATATGCTGTCTTCTCTCTCACTCTCACTCTCACTCTCTCTCTCTCTCTCTCACCCACTCTCACTCTCACACACACAGTGAGGTTCCCCGATGGCCGGATCCGTTTGTACTGTAAAGGAGCAGACACGGTCATCTACGAACGCCTCTCTCCTAACTCCAGACACAAGGAAGTGACCCAGACTGCTCTGGACGTGAGTCAACCATATCTGTTCTGAGGTGTTTTTTAATATGGCAGGTGTGCCAAACTCCTTTTTGTTCAGGGGCCACATTCTGACGTCATAGTTTGAGGCTCAAAATCATACAACAGAGTCTATGTGGACTAGTAGTGGCCTTAAGTTTGACGTGTGGTTGAACTCTGAACTCTGGACATTGTGGTCACGTAACAAATTAAACTTGAACTCAAATAGTTTCTGAAAAATAGATGATGCATGTTTTTCATTGGTGCATCATTGAAGTATTTCCTCTTCCGTTGTAGATCTTTGCCAACCAGACTCTCCGGACCCTGTGTTTGTGTTATAAGGATATCAGTAAGCAGGAGTTTGACGCCTGGGCTAAGAAGCACAAGGAGGCCAGTGTTGCTATGGGCAACAGGGAGGCTGCTCTAGATCGAGTGTATGAACAAATTGAGAACAACTTCATGGTAGGACATATTCCAAATACTTCAATCAATCAAGTCACTTCTATAATGTAGAGGGCTGGCATTTTGGTCCGGATCATTAAGATATAGTAATAAGATGCCATCAGTCTTTACGTAAACTGTTCTTTTACCAGGTAAGTTGCCTGAACACATTCTCATTTACAGCAACGACCTGGGGAATAGTTTGTATTTGTGTTTATTACGGATCCCCATTATTTCCTACCAAGGCAGCAGCTACTCGTCCTGGAGTTTATTATGGATCCTCATTAGTTCCTGTCAAGGCAGCAGCTACTCTTCCTGGGGTTTATTACGGATCCCCATTTAGTTCCTACCAAGGCAGCAGCTACTCTTCCTGGGGCTTATTACGGATCCCCATTAGTTGCTGCCAAGGCAGCTGCTACTCTTCCTGGGGTTTATTATGGATCTCCATTAGTTGCTGCCAAGGCAGCAGCTACTCTTCCTGGGCTTTATTATGGATCCCCATTAGTTCCTGCCAAGGCAGCAGCTACTCTTCCTGGGGTTTATTATGGATCTCCATTAGTTGCTGCCAAGGCAGCAGCTACTCTTCCTGGGCTTTATTATGGATCCCCATTAGTTCCTGCCAAGGCAGCAGCTACTCTTCCTGGGGTTTATTATAGATCTCCATTAGTTCCTACCAAGGCAGCAGCTACTCTTCCTGGGGTTTATTATAGATCCCCATTAGTTCCTGCCAAGGCAGCAGCTACTCTTCCTGGGGTTTATTATGGATCCCCATTAGTTGCTGCCAAGGCAGCAGCTACTCTTCCTGGGGTTTATTATGGATCCCCATTTAGTTCCTACCAAGGCAGCAGCTACTCTTCCTGGGGTTTATTATGGATCCCCATTTAGTTCCTACCAAGGCAGCAGCTACTCTTCCTGGGGTTTATTATGGATCCTCATTAGTTCCTGCCAAGGCAGCAGCTACTCTTCCTGGGGTTTATTATGGATCCTCATTAGTTCCTGCCAAGGCAGCAGCTACTCTTCCTGGGGTTTATTATGGATCCTCATTAGTTCCTGCCAAGGCAGCAGCTACTCTTCCTGGGGTTTATTATAGATCCCCATTATTTCCTGCCAAGGCAGCAGCTACTCTTCCTGGGGTTTATTATGGATCCCCATTAGTTGCTGCCAAGGCAGCAGCTACTCTTCCTGGGGTTTATTATGGATCCCCATTTAGTTCCTACCAAGGCAGCAGCTACTCTTCCTGGGGTTTATTATGGATCCCCATTTAGTTCCTACCAAGGCAGCAGCTACTCTTCCTGGGGTTTATTATGGATCCTCATTAGTTCCTGCCAAGGCAGCAGCTACTCTTCCTGGGGTTTATTATGGATCCTCATTAGTTCCTGCCAAGGCAGCAGCTACTCTTCCTGGGGTTTATTATGGATCCTCATTAGTTCCTGCCAAGGCAGCAGCTACTCTTCCTGGGGTTTATTATGGATCCTCATTAGTTCCTGCCAAGGCAGCAGCTACTCTTCCTGGGGTTTATTATGGATCCTCATTAGTTCCTGCCAAGGCAGCAGCTACTCTTCCTGGGGTTTATTATGGATCCTCATTAGTTCCTGCCAAGGCAGCAGCTACTCTTCCTGGGGTTTATTATGGATCCTCATTAGTTCTTCCCAAGGCAGCAGCTACTCTTCCTGGGCTTTATTATGGATCCCCATTAGTTCCTGTCAAGGCAGCAGCTACTCTTCCTGGGGTCCAAACACACCAAATCATCCACATTACATATAAAACAAAAGATAAAACAGTGAACTATGTTTGTACTGAGTAAACCTAAGATAACAGTACATCATATAACATCCCTACACCGCCACATATCCACAACACAAAATGTGAAATATAACTATCACAATGTGTGCATATGTATGTGTCTGTACCTTTTGTGTGTGTGTGTGTGTGTGTCTCTGCACAGTCCCCGTTGTTCCATAAGGTGTATTTTTACCTGTTTAAAAAAAAAATCTAATTCTACTGCTTGCATCAGTTACCTGATGTGGAATAGAGTTCCATGTTGTCATGGCTCTATGTAGTACTGTGCGCCTCCCATAGTCTGTTCTGGACTTGGGGACTGTGAAGAAGAGACCTCTTGTGGCATGTCTTGTTTTTAATTATTATTATTTTTTAAACCTTTATTTAACTAGTAAAGTCAGTTAAGAACAAATCGTTATTTACATTGACTGCATACCCCGGGCCAAACCCGGACGACGCTGGGCCAATTGTGTGCTGCCCTATGGGACTCCTAATCACGGCCACTTGTGGGGTATGCGTGGGTGTCCGAGCTGTGTGCTAGTATTTTAAACAGACAGCTCGGTACATTCCGCTTGTCAACACCTCTTACAAAAACAAGTAGTGATGAAGTCAATCTCTCTTCCACTTTGAGCCAGGAGAGATTGACATGGATGTTAATGTTTGCTCTCAATGGACAGCCGTGCTGCCCTGTTCTGAGCCAATTGCAATTTTCCTAAATCCTTTTTTGTTGCACCTGATCACATGACTGAACAGTAGTCAAGGTGTGACAAAACTATGGCCTGTAGGACCTGCCTTGTTGATAGTGTTGTTAAGAAGGCAGAGCATCGCTGTATAATAGACAGTCTTCTCCCCATCTCAGCTACTACTGAATAAATATGTTTTGATCATGACAGTTTACAGTCTAGGGTTACTCCAAGTAGTTTAGTCACCTCAACTTGCTCAATGTCCACATTATTCATTACGAGACGTAGTTGAGGTTTAGGGCTTACTGAGTGATTTGTACAAAATACAATGCTTTTAGTTTTGGAAATATTTAGGACTAACTTATTCCTTCCCATCCATTCTGAAACTACCTGTAGCTCTTTGTTAAGAGTTGCAGTCATTTCAGACGTTGTAGTAGCTGATGTGTATAGTGTTGAGTCATCCGCATACATAGACACTCTGGCTTTGCTCAAAGTCAGTGGCATGTCGTTAGTAAAAAGCAAGGGTCTTAAACAGCTACCCTGGGGAATTCCTGATTTCTACCCGGATTATGTTTGAGGCTTCTATTTTTTTAAACTTTTTTTTAAATCACCTTTTTATTTAACCAGGTTGGCTAGTTGAGAACAAGTTCTCATTTGCAACTGCGGCCTGGCCAAGATAAAGCATAGCAATTAGACACGTACAGCAACATACCTGCTGGAGCGCGTGCTACGAGTGGATGCTGCTATGGTGACCAGTGAGCTGAGATAACGCAGGGCTTCGTTGAAGAACCTTCTGTGTTCTGTTAGACAAGTAACTCTTTATCCACAATATAAAAGCCATAACACATGTTTTTCCAGCAGCAGACTGATTTGATAATGTCAGAAGCCGCACTGAAGTTGAACAAGACAGCCCCCACAATAATTTTATCATCAATTTCTCTCAGCCAATCATCAGGCATTTGTGTAAGTGCTGTGCTTGTTGAACGTCCTTCCCTATAAGCGTGCTGAATTTGTTGACTAAGGGTTGGTAACAGGCTGATTGGTCAGCTATTTGAGCCAGTAAAGGGGGCTTTGCTGTTCTTGGGTAGCGGAATGACTTTAGCTTCCCTCCAGGCCTGAGGGCACACGCTTTCTAGAAGGCTTAGATTGAAGATATGGCTAATAGGAGTGGCAATATTGTCTGCTATTATCCTCAGTAATTTTCCTTCCAAGTTGTCAGACCCCGATGGCTTTTCACCTTTTCTACACTGGCTTTATGGAATTCAAAGTACAATTCTTGTCTTTTTATAATTTGATCCGATATATCTGGATGTGTAGTGTCAGTGTTTGTTGCCGGCATGTCATTCCTAAGTTTGTTTATCTTGCCAATGGAAAAAGTCAATTAAAGTAGTTGGCAATGTTAGTGGGTTTTGTGATGAATTCTTCAATTCCTCATCAAACCAAGAGGTTTGAACAATTTTCACAGTAATTTTCGTCATGGGTGCAGTCTTAATGGAATAAGCAATTTCATAAATGTGTCTGGTTGCTCCTCATAACACACCACAGACCAACCTATATTCTTCACATCAACAACATAGGAATCACTACAAAACTTATTGTATGACCTCTTATACACTATATTAGACCCAGCCTTTGGAACTTTGGTTTTCCTAGATATGGCTACTATATTGTGATCACTACATCCTATGGATTTGGATACTGCTTTAAAGCAAATTTCTGCAGCATTACTAAAGATGTGATATAAACATGTTGATGATTTCATTCCTGTGCTGTTTGTAACTACCCTGGTACAGTAGGTTGACTGACAACCTGAACCAGGTTGTTGGCACTAGTCACAGTTTGAAGCTTTCTCTTGAGTGGGCAGCCTGACGAAAGCCAAGCAATATTTAAATCTCCCAGAAAATATACTCCTCTGTTGATATCACATACATTATCAAGCATTTCACACATATTATCCAGATACTGTTAGCACTTGGTGGTCAATAGCAGCTTCCCACAAGAATTGGCTTTACAGGAGAGAGTGGGGATGAATGAGCCAGTTGGAAGCTGGGGATGATTAGGTGGCCATGATGGTATGAGGGCCAGATTGTAAATATAATCAGGACACCGGGTTTAATACCCTTTTATCTTGTGTTACCAAATAAATCTGACTCTTGCTTTTATTAAAGCCACCACTTTCTGCTCTGGAAAAGTCACCCGGTTTGCTTTATGTCCTTTCGGCAGATGATCGGAGCGACTGCCATCGAGGACAAGCTACAGGACGGGGTTCCTGAGACCATCGCCAAGCTGGCAAAGGCTCACATCAAGATCTGGGTTCTCACTGGAGATAAGAAAGGTATGAGAGAAGAAAGTCAAGACAGATGTGTTCACATGGCGGACAGCCTTCGTCTGGAATGTTCATCTCTCTATCTATCCAGGGACTGGGTTACAGTAGGATTCCATCCCTGTTCCCTATTTAACACACAGCTTTTAACCAGGGCCGTAGTAGTGCACTTCTGTACAGTATAGGGAATATGGTGCTACTTGGGGTCCATGTTTACCTCCCAACAATGTGTTACTGTTGATTTAAAACCATGTTTACCTCCCAACAATGTGTTACTGTTGATTTAAAACCATGTTTACCTCCCAACAATGTGTTACTGTTGATTTAAAAACCATGTTTACCTCCCAACAATGTGTTACTGTTGATTTAAAAACCATGTTTACCTCCCAACAATGTGTTACTGTTGATTTAAAAACATGTTTACCTCCCAACAATGTGTTACTGTTGATTTAAAAACCATGTTTACCTCCCAACAATGTGTTACTGTTGATTTAAAACCATGTTTACCTCCCAACAATGTGTTACTGTTGATTTAAAACCATGTTTACCTCCCAACAATGTGTTACTGTTGATTTAAAACCATGTTTACCTCCCAACAATGTGTTACTGTTGATTTAAAACCATGTTTACCTCCCAACAATGTGTTACTGTTGATTTAAAAACCATGTTTACCTCCCAACAATGTGTTACTGTTGATTTAAAACCATGTTTACCTCCCAACAATGTGTTACTGTTGATTTAAAACCATGTTTACCTCCCAACAATGTGTTACTGTTGATTTAAAACCATGTTTACCTCCCAACAATGTGTTACTGTTGATTTAAAAACATGTTTACCTCCCAACAATGTGTTACTGTTGATTTAAAAACCATGTTTACCTCCCAACAATGTGTTACTGTTGATTTAAAAACCATGTTTACCTCCCAACAATGTGTTGATGTTGATTTTAAAACCATGTTTACCTCCCAACAATGTGTTACTGTTGATTTAAAACCATGTTTACCTCCCAACAATGGGATGTTGATGTTGATTTTAAAACCATGTTTACCTTCCAACAATGGGATGTTGATGTTGATTTTAAAACCATGTTTACCTCCCAACAATGTGTTACTGTTGATTTAAAAACCATGTTTACCTCCCAACAATGTGTTACTGTTGATTTAAAACCATGTTTACCTCCCAACAATGTGTTACTGTTGATTTAAAACCATGTTTACCTCCCAACAATGTGTTACTGTTGATTTAAAAACCATGTTTACCTCCCAACAATGTGTTACTGTTGATTTAAAACCATGTTTACCTCCCAACAATGTGTTACTGTTGATTTAAAACCATGTTTACCTCCCAACAATGTGTTACTGTTGATTTAAAACCATGTTTACCTCCCAACAATGTGTTACTGTTGATTTTAAACCATGTTTACCTCCCAACAATGTGTTACTGTTGATTTTAAACCATGTTTACCTCCCAACAATGTGTTACTGTTGATTTAAAAACATGTTTACCTCCCAACAATGTGTTACTGTTGATTTAAAACCATGTTTACCTCCCAACAATGTGTTACTGTTGATTTTAAAACCATGTTTACCTCCCAACAATGGGATGTTGATGTTGATTTTAAAACCATGTTTACCTCCCAACAATGGGATGTTGATGTTGATTTTAAAACCATGTTTACCTCCCAACAATGGGATGTTGATGTTGATTTTAAAACCATGTTTACCTCCCAACAATGTGTTACTGTTGATTTAAAAACCATGTTTACCTCCCAACAATGGGATGTTGATGTTGATTTTAAAACCATGTTTACCTCCCAACAATGGGATGTTGATGTTGATTTTAAAACCATGTTTACCTCCCAACAATGGGATGTTGATGTTGATTTTAAAACCATGTTTACCTCCCAACAATGGGATGTTGATGTTGATTTTAAAACCATGTTTACCTCCCAACAATGTGTTACTGTTGATTTTAAAACCATGTTTACCTCCCAACAATGTGTTACTGTTGATTTTAAAACCATGTTTACCTCCCAACAATGTGTTACTGTTGATTTAAAACCATGTTTACCTCCCAACAATGTGTTACTGTTGATTTAAAACCATGTTTACCTCCCAACAATGTGTTACTGTTGATTTTAAAACCATGTTTACCTCCCAACAATGTGTTAATGTTGATTTAAAAACCATGTTTACCTCCCAACAATGTGTTACTGTTGATTTACAACTGAGAACATCTCGAGGTGCTACTTCACCGAGTTTGCCTCTTGATGGATTAAATGTGTATTGATGACATTAACATTTTCTTCAACATTTCCTTCTCTTGCAGAAACGGCTGAGAACATTGGCTATTCCTGTGAGCTGCTTACCGATGACATGCAGATCCACTATGGAGATGATATCAAGTAGGTTTAAGATATTAGAGAAAAAGTGTAGGTCTATGGTGTAGGTCTACACCAGTGCTTGATGTGAGTCATTTCGTGTGTAGCTGTGCTGCTGGAAAGGCTAGGCTGCTGCTGGAAAGGCTAGGCTGCTGCTGGAAAGGCTAGGCTGCTGCTGGAAAGGCTAGGCTGCTGCTGGAAAGGCTAGGCTGCTGCTGGAAAGGCTAGGCTGCTGCTGGAAAGGCTAGGCTGCTGCTGGAAAGGCTAGGCTGCTGCTGGAAAGGCTAGGCTGCTGCTGGAAAGGCTAGGCTGCTGCTGGAAAGGCTAGGCTGCTGCTGGAAAGGCTAGGCTGCTGCTGGAAAGGCTAGGCTGCTGCTGGAAAGGCTAGGCTGCTGCTGGAAAGGCTAGGCTACTGCTGGAAAGGCTAGGCTACTGCTGGAAAGGCTAGGCTACTGCTGGAAAGGCTAGGCTACTGCTGGAAAGGCTAGGCTACTGCTGGAAAGGCTACTGCTGGAAAGGCTACTGCTGGGAAGGCTACTGCTGGGAAGGCTACTGCTGGAAAGGCTAGGCTACTGCTGTAAAGGCTAGACTACTGCTGTAAAGGCTAGGCTACTGCTGTAAAGGCTAGACTACTGCTGTAAAGGCTAGGCTACTGCTGGAAAGGCTAGGCTACTGCTGGAAAGGCTACTGCTGGAAAGGCTACTGCTGGAAAGGCTACTGCTGGAAAGGCTACTGCTGGAAAGGCTACTGCTGGAAAGGCTACTGCTGGGAAGGCTACTGCTGGAAAGGCTAGGCTACTGCTGTAAAGGCTAGACTACTGCTGTAAAGGCTAGGCTACTGCTGTAAAGGCTAGACTACTGCTGTAAAGGCTAGGCTACTGCTGGAAAGGCTAGGCTACTGCTGGAAAGGCTAGGCTACTGCTGGAAAGGCTAGGCTACTGCTGGAAAGGCTACTGCTGGAAAGGCTACTGCTGGAAAGGCTACTGCTGGAAAGGCTACTGCTGGAAAGGCTACTGCTGGAAAGGCTACTGCTGGAAAGGCCACTGCTGGAAAGGCCACTGCTGGAAAGGCCACTGCTGGAAAGGCCACTGCTGGAAAGGCCACTGCTGGAAAGGCTAGGCTACTGCTGGAAAGGCTACTGCTGGAAAGGCTACTGCTGGAAAGGCTACTGCTGGAAAGGCTACTGCTGGAAAGGCCACTGCTGGAAAGGCCACTGCTGGAAAGGCCACTGCTGTATTTGCAGAGTGAAGTTATGATAATACACTGTTACAGAGATTGTAGTAGAGTGTAATACCTAGGATAGGATAAATTAATCCTTCTGACCCCCCCCCCCCCCCCCCCCCCCTTAAAAGATTTAGATGCACTATTGTAAAGTGGCTGTTCCACTGGATATCATAAGGTGAATGCACCAATTTGTAAGTCGCTCTGGATAAGAGCGTCTGCTAAATGACTTAAATGTAAATGTAAATGTAAGATGTAGTTCTGATGTTTGACGGTCATGTGTGTGTGTGTGTGTGTGTGTGTGTGTGTGTGTGTGTGATAGTGAGAAGCTGCGAATCAGACAGGCAAACCGGAGGGACCAGCCGCCTGCGTCCGGTCGAACCAGGAAAAAGGTACCAGATCCGTTCTTCCCCGAGCCTGGCAAGAACGCACTCATCATCACCGGAGGCTGGCTGGTGAGTGGAAACTACTACTAGTTACTGTTGCTGTTCAACATGAAATGATCATTAAAGGCGTACACTTGACTCAGCCTGATATTTACTAAGACATTTTTTTAATTTCATTGTTTTGTGAGGGTTTTACTTTTGTGAACAAAAGTATATTTTTCTTCTAAAGACTAAATAGACATGTCTGTCCGTCCGTCTCTCCACAGAACGAGATTTTATACGAGAAAAAGAAGAAACGTCGTCGCCTTCGCTTGAAGCGTCTCGGAAAGAGACCCGTCTCCGCCACGCCCCAGGACTCCACCCAGCCAATCGACGACTGGGAGAAGGAGAGTCGTCAGGTGGACTTTGTGAACATGGCGTGCGAGTGCGAAGCGGTCATCTGTTGCCGTGTCACGCCCAAACAAAAGGCCAACGTGGTCAGCCTGGTGAAGAAGTATAAGAAGGCCGTCACGCTGTCGATCGGCGACGGAGCCAATGACGTCAACATGATCAAGAGTACGGGACGATATTTATTTGATTTACTGTTAAATTATTCATTATTTGTTAGCAGTTTGTTATAGCTGAATTGTAGTTTTCACCACAAAGCCTTTTGTAGTGAAGTGTTTTGTGATATCTACTCCCCCTTTTGCGAACTCCTCACCTCTTCAGCTGTTGGAGACAAATTATCTGTTTTTGTTTCACTTCCCCCCCCCCCCCCCCCCACCACCACCTCCCTCTCCAGCTGCAGACATCGGTGTGGGTATATCCGGTCAGGAGGGCATGCAGGCGGTGATGTCCAGTGACTATGCCTTCGCTCAGTTCCGCTACCTGGAGCGTCTCCTGCTGGTCCACGGCCGCTGGTCCTACATCCGCATGTGCAAGTTCCTCCGCTACTTCTTCTTCAAGAACTTTGCCTTCACCCTGGTCCACTTCTGGTACTCCTTCTTCAATGGGTTCTCAGCTCAGGTGAGGGAATGTTCTACAGATAGTGTGTGTCTCAACTGGTACCCTATTCCCTATATAGTGCACTACTTTAGACCAGAGCCCTATTCCCTATATAGTGCACTACTATAGACCAGAGCCCTATTCCCTATATAGTGCACTACTATAGACCAGAGCCCTATTCCCTATATAGTGCACTACTATAGACCAGAGCCCTATTCCCTATATAGTGCACTACTTTAGACCAGAGCCCTATTCCCTATATAGTGCACTACTATAGACCAGAGCCCTATTCCCTATATAGTGCACTACTTTTGACCAGAGCCCGTAGGGCACCACCTGTCTAAACTGCATTTTCAACGACCACTTATCTAGACTGACTTCAAAACCCCCAAATTACTTTTGTACCGTATACTATGGTACATATGATTGATCCTAAATGTGGACATGTATTTGATGATAGAGGGGCGGCAGGTAGCTTAGTGGTTAGAGCATTGGGCCAGTAACTGAAAGGTTGCTCGATCGAATCCCCGAGCTGACAAGGCAAAAATGTGTCATTCTTCCCCTGAACAAGGCAGTTTAACCCACTGTTCCCCGGTAGGCCTTCATTGTAAATAAGAATTTGTTCTTAACTGACTTGCCTAGCTAAATAAAGGTTAAATAAAATAAAAAAATAGAGGAGTAAGCTATTGTGTGATATATGACTTTATGATACTACTCCAGGTTGCCTATGAAGATTGGTTCATCACCTTGTACAATGTGATGTACAGCTCTCTTCCTGTCCTGCTGGTTGGCTTGTTGGATCAGGTAAGCTATTAGAGGAGATACATGTAGAATGTTTGTCATTTTTGAAAATGTCCATAATATATCCAAATCTAATTTTATTTGTCACATGTGCTTCGTAAACAACAGTAAAATAGTTACTTACGGGACCTTCCCAACAATGCAGAGAGTAAGAAAATTGAGAAATAATACTGTAGAAAAGTACTAACACATTGAGTAACGATAACTTGGCTATACACACTGGGCATCAGTTGTCAAGTCCCCTTCAAATGCCAACTGGACAAGCTGGGCTTTTTATAGAGGTAACAGGCTTTGTGTTCACTGTTTTTAATGATGAACATTGAATGAAAACTCCCCCCATTTTGTTTTATCACTCTGTCTTATTCCGATCATATGACACGCCAATGTTAAGCTAATACAGTGGTTCCCAAACTTGGGGTCGGGATACTGTGTGGGATCCCCCTGGGCTCATTGAGAAAATATTTCAGCTTATTATCAAACAAATTATCTTCAAATGGGTATAGAATACAACCGCTTAGTGCCAACAAAGGATCTCTTAAACTAATAAAATGTGCTTTCATCTCATTATGTGTTTGGACAGCCTGCGGGACCTAAAATGTTGTGAATATGAACACGCAGCCTTAACAAGCCTTGTCCGAGTGGAGTCTCCTGCATTTTAAGTGTCAATTTGGGATAATGTGCAGTACAAGTTTGGGAAGCCCTGAGCTAACATGAAATGTATATTTCCTGTTTCCTTGAAGGATGTGAATGACAAGCTGAGCAGAAAGTTCCCCAAGTTATACCTTCCTGGTCAGCAGGGGGCGCTGTTCAACTACAAGAACTTCTTCATCAGTCTGTTCCACGGCATCTTCACCTCTCTGGTGGTCTTCTTCATCCCGTACGGGGCGTTCCTCCAGACCATGGGGCAGGACGGAGAGGCACCGTCAGACTACCAATCACTCGCTGTGGTCATGGCCTCTTCTCTCATCTTCACCGTCAACCTGCAGGTAGCTGACTTGTTCCTCAATGAATTTATTGATTGGTGGATTGATTATGTTTATTGTCCTTCAAAAAGGGAAATTCATTCCACAGCTCACATGTAGACACAAGAAACAAACTCTGGTGTGTTTTCAGAAATCTGTTGATTTAAAAAAAAAAAAAACTCCAAGCCTATTTATACAGCAAGTGCTGATTCCTCCTACAGTGTTTGGAATAGATGATGTAACTTCCTGTCTCTCATACTCTCTCCCAGATATCTCTGGAGACGTCATACTGGACCTTTGTGAACTGCTTCGCCGTCCTCTGCAGTATAGCCATATACTTTGGGATCATGTTCGATATCCACAGTGCAGGAATCCACGTCATCTTCCCGTCAACCTTCACCTTCACCGGTGAGTTCCGCCTCTTCAGATCTGGGTCCTGGTCATACGGATGAAAACAGACTAAAAACCGGGAGAGACTACCTGGACGTTGTATGTCCTAATGAATACTAACCTGGGTCGTGTTCATTCGGGCCACACGGACGATAGCAAAACGTTTCACAATGGAGAAGTTTAGGTAGTAACTCCCTAATTCTGTCAGTACCTAAACTTGTCCAATAAGAAACATTCATTCTCCATTGTGAAACGTTTTCCTGTTTGCACCTTATGAACATGACCCTGGCCATGTGGCTCTTGTCACAGATGGTTGACGATGATGAGTAATTACTGTGCGTTTGTAACCCAGCGTATGTGTTGATTTTTCTGTGTTTTGTCAGGCGTAGCCCCTAACGCGCTCAGACAGCCCTATCTGTGGCTGACCATCATCCTAACTGTGGGGATCAGCCTGCTTCCTGTCATCTTCATTCAGTTCCTCTGCAAAACAATATGGCCGTCCGTTGGAGACAACGTAAGGCCTAGCTACTACTAACCCGAAAAATGACTTGACTCATAATGTCTTGATATCTGTAATATTTTGGCATGACATGGCTGTGATATGTCCATAGTACGGTTCGTTGCCTCTGCAATATTGTGAGAGATTTTTTTTTTTTGTATCGGAGATCTGTGGATTTTGGCGGCGTTCGAAATGGAGCACAAAACCTGTCAAACCACATCCTGTTTGAAGTGCTCTTGAATAAAACCCACCACACATCCATATTTTAAACTGGTTTATGAACGATTTTATGAATATTTGTTTCCCCCGCCGCCGCAGGTCCAGAGGAACAGGAAGAAGTATGAGGCGGAGGAAGAGGAGAAGAAGAAACCTGCTCCGTTCCAGCGCGACAGACGCTCCCGCCGCTCGGCCTACGCCTTTTCTCACTCACGGGGTTACGCCGACCTCATCGCGTCAGGCCGCAGCATCCGGCGACGACCTGCTCTAGCTCGCCCCGACCCAAGGGACAGTATTACAGAGGTCCCCCAGGCCAGTAACATATGAGGGGGACTCACCGGCCTGGCACTAGACTGGTCCCAGATCTGTTTGTGCGGTCTCGTCTACTCATATGGAATGAATAGGTATAAAATGTATAGATGTAAAATTACACGATCTCTATGGTGACGATGACCAGAGGAGTTGGCATGACAACACAAACAGATCTGGGATCAGGCTAGCCTGTCCCTATGCATCTGGAACTGAAAACATACCGCTGGTCCTCATTTCAGACCATGGTCTGAATCTATGCAAAGACTCTAACCATACAAAAGCTCACCGACGCGCTACTATTGGGGTTTATTGTGTAAACAAAAAAACAATGTTTTAATCTCCAGGATTTTTAAAAGTCTTTTTTTTTTTTTAGTTCTCCTCACCTGGATGGTTGGAGCATAGCTTGTCATCATTGGGTACTCCTGACATACGTTGGCCTGTATTCATGAAGCTTCAAGGGTTAGAGTGCTGATCTAGGACCAGCCCCCCCCCCCCCTGTACATGTGATCTTATTCATATGATCAAAAAGGGAAAATGTATGTTTGAGCAGCACTTTGTGAATACGGGCCATGGAGTATTTGGTTATGTTTCCTATCATGGTGTAAGTAATGCTATCTATTGCAAGGATTGCACTTCCTCTGAATCTTGGGAGTTTGCCTTAAAAAAAAAAAAATTTCTTAATTTAATATATTGTGAATATTATTGTTGGTTTGGATTTTAAATTACTGGATCAGTTTTTAAATGCGTACTTGCAGTCAGAAGGGTGTCAATCAATCATTTATATTTTATTAATGCAAAAAGAATATCCGTTTTTTTTTTTTTTTTTGTCTGCTTTTATTTTATGGTGTCTTTACTGCTGTAAATCATTTGACATACTTCATATGGATGTATGTAGTTGTTTACATCAACCCCTAAAGAACCCTGCTGCACCTCTGGACATGCTAGCTGTTGTTTTACCTGAGCCAAATCACCCCCATTTCAAATCAAAACTGGATGCTAGTAGCACCTAGTATTCTGAGATACCAGTAGTCAGCCATAACTCTCTCATTTTAATCTATGAAGTATGAATGGCTTTGATGATTTGCCATTTTTTTAATGCTGTCTTTCTATTGCCATTTTAAATCCATTTTTATATATTTGGACTGTAGAAATAGAATGAACTATTCTAAAATAGAAATCATTCTAGTTCTGTGTCGCTGTCTCAGTCTACAAGGATGTGGGCATTTGCATTGAGACTCAGCCATGGTTATTTGCCATATACACAATTTTCGCTTTTTATATATCAGCCTTGTATCAATATGGCCCGTCAACTGAAACAATACTCTGCGGTGTGTGTCACAAATAGCACTTCAATCCCTATATAGTGCTCTAAGTTGGACCAGGGCTCTGGTAGAAAGTAGTGCACCTAATAGGGATTAAATTGCCATTTGAGACAGTGCTGTTTATTCTGTTACATACTTGTTTCTCTGTGTATAAAGTAACATATCTACGCAAACCTTTTCAAATAGTTACAGTCCATTTGGTATACAGCAACAGATCCATTGGACAACCCCTTATCACTACCGTTTTTAAAAACTTGTTTTTAGCATAATATGTAAAAATGAATTTGAATAAAAACTACCGATACAGAGAATCTGCTTTCCTTTTCTACAAATTGTAGAGGAAAAAAGTTAAAGGTTTCTGCCTAGAAGCAGTCACTGTTTTGCTGTTCTCCATGTTGTCGAAGTTTGATATGTCAAATTGTATTTGTCACATGCGCCGAATACAACAGGTGTTGTAGACCTTACAGTGAAATGCTTACAAGCCCCAAAGACATTATTGTTAGGTGGTGGGTGGAGACGCCTACTCCACCCACACACATACACGTTTTTTGAGTTTTATATAACCCCAGCAGTGGGACATGTGCTCCACCTTTAGTCCTGGAACTGGATTGATTACCATTATAAATATCAATTTGCCACAACCAAGATGGTTGCCAGCGCAAGACGTTATTTTTACGGCAGTAATATCGATTAACGGCAACGCCAAACGCTGTCCCGTAATCAGCTGACTAGAGAGGATTTGCAGAACCTGAGTGTAGTAATCAAGACGAATTAGAGTACTGATGACCTACACTGACCGAGTATTTCATCAATACTGTTCCCAACAAAAGTTAATGGTGCAGTAGAACCTATCATAGGTAAGTGTTTAAACGTATTTGTCAATTTTAGCTTTCTTTTTAACCAGGAAGTGGCGACTTATAGGTGCTTTAATGTCAGCTAGCTAAGCTATCACCTGCTAGCGAAGCGAACGGTTTTGCCAAGGTATGCAATATAGTGAATAATACTGTACTGTCTTTTGTTACACGACGTTTTACTTACACTGGCATACGTAGATATCATAGCTAGCTATGGTAGTGTCTCAACGTATAATGTGCTAGCTAGCTCATATGTGTCAACCTATCATTAGCTGGCTAATATCATTATCTCGCAACGATTTGCAACCAAAGTCTGTAATAATCGATAACCTAGTTACATGATACAAAGACGATTGAGCAGCTTCTTTGTGATAAACAAGTCTGAGTTTATTTCATGCACCGAAACCTTTGAACAGGCATGCTGGTTGGTTGGTTTGAGGATCATCCATTGAATGATTTTGCGCAAGATCTTCTGTAATGTCGTCTGCACGCAGTTCACGGTAGACTGACTGCATCCTTTACATTTCCCTACACTTGAAGTACCCTTTATTGCTGTTTTTATTTTTATCTCAGGGTGTTTCAGAAGAGTATTGTGGATTCACTTGTTCTCTGTGTTTGGAAAGATAGGCTAGTAATGAGTGGGCGTTCCGGGTAAGCTACTTGGCATGGTGTCATCGTTCAGCCTTTGTAGCTAGCTAGCTACCGCACTGTTAACCAGGCTGCCAGTTGGCATTGTTGGACCCTATAAAATCAACTTTACGCAATTCAACAAGGTATTGAATTTAATAGGGAATCCACTAAATGTATTAAACTCTGTCAAATTAATACATTTATCATAAGAGAAGAACAGAATGGATAAGTGTTTCCTACGACTTTCTTTACAGACAAGAATAATATCCCGTCTGCCGAGGCTAGTATGTGCGATGCGCGCATCTACAACTTTGTTTAGCCGTTAGCGGTGATGCTAATGAAAAATCTACTGGTATATGGAAAGGCTTTTTCTCAATTAAATGTTAACTACAAAGTAGACTGTTAACGTTATTTATTTTGCAAACTCTACCATCATATGCGCGCTACAAAAACACCACCAAGCAACCGCTAGTAGGTCCACACTGGAATTAAAGGGTAGGCCTACACTGAAATTAAAGGGTAGGCCTACACTGGAATTAAAGGGTAGTCCTAACTACACCCGAAAATCAAGTGGTTTAAGCATTGTTGTGGACTTACAGGGGTGTCAAACTCATTCCACGGAGGGCCTAGTGTCTGCAGGGTTTTGGTTTTTCCTTTCAATAAAGCCCTAGACAACCAGGTGTGGGGAGTTCCTAACTAATTAGTGATGTTAATTCATCAATCAAGTACAAGGGAGGAGCGAAAACCCGCAGACACTCGGCCCCCCGTGGAATGAGTTTGACACCTGTGAGTCTTAGAACATCCAATGTAGTTGTTAAAAATAAAAAAAACAGTAACATGGAAACCGGGAAAAAACGAAATGGAATCAGGCATAAAAATAAAAGTTTTTTTTATAGTACCCTATCAGGAAAGAGTAGAGTGGTTATGGTATCCTCTTTCATTGTGCAAAGTAAGCTACCTGATACTGGACTAGTCACGCTATTCTTAAAAAAACAAGCTTACTTGCATTGGTACCTTTTAATGCCAATGCATTGCAGACACAATTATCAACTTATTGGTTGTCAAAATCAAATTGTATTTGTCACGTGCCGAATACAACCTTACCGTGAAATGCTTACTTTACAAGCCCTTAACCAACAATGCAGTTCAAGAAATAGTTAAGAAAATATTTACTAAATAAAAAGTAACACAGAATTACATAACAATAACGAGGCTATATTTATTTATTTTATTTTATTTATTTCACCTTTATTTAACCAGGTAGGCAAGTTGAGAACAAGTTCTCATTTACAATTGCGACCTGGCCAAGATAAAGCAAAGCAGTTCGACACATACAACAACACATAGTTAGACATGGAGTAAAACAAACATACAGTCAATAATACAGTGAAAAATAAGTATATATACAATGTGAGAAAGTGAGGTGAGATAAGGGAGGTGAAGGCAAACAACATATATATAAATAAATAAAAATATAAAAAAGGCCATGGTGGCGAAGTAAATACAATATAGCAAGTAAAAAACACTGTAATGGTTGGTTTGCAGTGGAATAATGTGCAAAGTAGAGATAGAAATAATGGGGTGCAAAGGAGCAAAATAAATAAATACAGTAGGTAAAGAGGTAGTTGTTTGGGCAAAATTATAGATGGGCTATATACAGGTGCAGTAATCTGTGAGCTGCTCTGACAGCTGGTACTTAAAGCTAGTGAGGGAGATAAGTGTTTCCAGTTTCAGAGATTTTTGTAGTTCGTTCCAGTCATTGGCAGCAGAGAACTGGAAGGAGAGGCGGCCAAAGGAAGAATTTGTTTTGGGGGTGACAGCGCGTGCTACAGGTAGGTGCTGCTATGGTGACCAGCGAGCTGAGATAAGGGGGGACTTTGCCTAGCAGGGTCTTGGAGATGACCTGGAGCCAGTGTGTTTGGCGACGAGTATGAAGCGAGGGCCAGCCAACGAGAGTGTACAGGTCGCAGTGGTGGGTAGTATATGGGGCTTTGGTGACAAAACGGATGGCACTGTGATAGACAGCATCCAATTAATTGAGTAGGGTTTTGGAGGCTATTTTGTAAATGACATCACCGAAGTCGAGGATTGGTAGGATGGTCAGTTTTACAAGGGTATGTTTGGCAGCATGAGTGAAGGATGCTTTGTTGCGGAATAGGGAGCCAATTCTAGATTTAACTTTGGATTGGAGATGTTTGATGTGAGTGTGGAAGGTGAGTTTACAGTCTAACCAGACACCTAGGTATTTGTAGTTGTCCACATATTCTAAGTCAGAGCCGTCCAGAGTAGTGATGCTGGACAGGCGGGCAGGTGCAGGCAGCGATCGGTTGAAGAGCATGCATTTAGTTTTACTTGTATTTAAGAGCAATTGGAGGCCACGGAAGGAGAGTTGTATGGCATTGAAGCTCGCCTGGAGGGTTGTTAACAGTGTCAAAAGAAGGGCCAGAAGTATACAGAATAGTGTCGTCTGCGTAGAGGTGGATCAGAGACTCACCAGCAGCAAGAGCGACATCATTGATGTATACAGAGAAGAGAGTCGGTCCAAGAATTGAACCCTGTGGCACCCCCATAGAGACTGCCAGAGGTCCGGACAACAGACCCTCCGATTTGACACACTGAACTCGATCAGAGAAGTAGTTGGTGAACCAGGCGAGGCAATCATTAGAGAAACCAAGGCTGTCGAGTCTTCCGATGAGGATGTGGTGATTGACAGAGTCAAAAGCCTTGGCCAGGTCAATGAATACGGCTGCACAGTATTGTTTCCTATCGATGGCGGTTAAGATATCGTTTATGACCTTGAGCGTGGCTGAGGTGCACCCAGGACCAGCTCTGAAACTAGATTGCATAGCGGAGAAGGTATGGTGGGATTCGAAATGGTCGGTAATCTGTTTGTTGACTTGGCTTTCGAAGACCTTAGAAAGGCAGGGTAGGATAGATATAGGTCTGTAGCTGTTTGGGTCAAGAGTGTCCCCCCCTTTGAAGAGGGGGATAACTGCAGCTTTCCAATCTTTGGGAATCTCAGACGACACGAAAGAGAGGTTGAAAAGGCTAGTAATAGGGGTGGCAACAATTTCAGCAGATAGTTTTAGAAAGAAAGGGTCCAGATTATCTAGCCCGGCTGATTTGTAAGGGTCCAGATTTTGCAGCTCTTTCAGAACATCAGCTGACTGTATTTGGGAGAAAGAGAAATGGGGAAGGCGTGGGCGAGTAGCAGAGGGGAGGGCAGTGCTGTTGCTCGGGGTAGGGGTAGCCAGGTGGAAAGCATTGTTATATACAGGGGGCACTGGTACCGAGGAAATGTGCGGGGGTAGAGGTTAGTGTAGGTAATTTGTACATGTAGGTAGGGGTGAAGGGACTATGCATAGATGATAAACAGCGAGTAGCAGCAGTGTAAAAACAAATGGAGGGTGGGGAGGTCAATGTAAATAGTCCAGGTGGCCATTTTGATTAATTGTTAAGCAGTATTATAGCTTGGCAGTAGCAGCTATTAAGGAGCCTTTTGGTCCTCGACTTGGTGATCTGGCACCTCTTGCCGTGCGGTAGCAGAGAGATCACTCTATGACTTGGGTGACTGGAGTCTTTGACAATTCTTTGGGCCTTCCTCTGACGCTGCCTGGTATAGAGGTCCTGGATGGCAGGAAGCTTGGCTCCAGTGATGTACTGGGCCGTACGCACTACCCTCTGTAGCGCCTTTCAATTGAAAGCCGAGCAGTTGCCATACCAGGCAGTGATGCAACCAGTCAGGATGCCCTCGATAGTGCAGCTGTTGAACCTTTTGAGGATCTGAGGACCCACGCCAAATCGTTTCCGTCTCCTGAGGGGGAAAAGGTGTTGTCGTGCCCTCTTGATGACTGTCTCGGTATGTTTGGACCATAATAGTTTGTTGGTGATGTGGACACCAAGGGAACTTGAAACTCTCGACCCGCTCCACTACAGCCCCGTCGACGTAAACGGGGGCCTGTTCGGCCCTTCTTTTCCTGTAGTCCACGATCAGCTCCTTTGTCTTGCTCACATTGAGGGAGAGGTTGTTGTCCTGGCACCACACTGCCAGGTCTCTGACCTCCTCCCTATAGGCTGTCTCATCATTGTCGGTGATCAGGCCTACCACTGTTGTGTCGTCAGAACTTAATGATGGTGTTGGAGTCGTGCTTGGCCACGCAGTCGTGGGTGAACAGAGATTACAGGAGGGAACTAAGCACGAACCCCTGAGGGGAACCGGTGTTGAGGATCTGCGTTGCAGATGTGTTGTTGCCTACCCTTACCACCTGGGGGTGGCCCATCAGGAAGTCCAGGATCCAGTTGCAGAGGAAAGTGTTTGGTCCCAGGGTCCTTAGCTTTGTGGGCACTATAGTGTTGAGCGCTGAGCAGTAGTCGATGAAAAGCATTCTCACATAGGGGTTCCTTCCTTGGAGTTTTATTTATTTTATTTTACCTTTATTTAACTAGGCAAGTCAGTTGAGAACAAATTCTTATTTTCAATGACGGCCTAGGAACAGTGGGTTAACTGCCTTGTTCAGGGGCAGGACGACAGATATTTACCTTGTCAGCTCGGGAATCGAACTTGCAACCTTCCGGTTACTCGTCCAATGCTCCCGTGCAATCGAGATTGCGTCATCTGTGGCTCTGTTGAGGTGTGATGCAAATTGGAGTGGGTCTATGGTTTCCGGGATGATGGGATTGATATGAGCCATGACCAGCCTTTCATACCACTTCATGGCTACCGACGTGAGTGCTACATGGCAGTACTCATTTAGGCAGGTTACCTTTGCGTTTACAGACTCAATCAGGGAGAAGTTGAAAATGTCAGTGTAGAGACTTGCCAGTTGGTCCGCACATGCTCCGAGTAAACACCCTGATAATCCGTCTGTCCCCGCTGCTTGTGAATGTTGACCTGTTTTAAAGGTCTTGCTCACATCAGCTGTGGAGAGCATGATCACACAGTCATCCGGAACAGCTGGTGCTCTTATGCATGCTTCAGTGTTGCTTGCCTCGACGCGAGTATAACATGCATTTTTCTCGTATGGTAGGCTTGTGTCACTGGGCAGCTCGTGGCTGTGTGTCCCTTTGTAGTCTATTTATACAGCTCGTTGAGTGTGGTCTTAGTGCCAGCATCGGTTTGTGGTTGTACAGTTGAAGTTGGAAGTTTACATACACCTCAGCCAAATACTACCAAACTCAGTTTTTCACAATTCCTGACATTTAATCCTAGTCAAAATTCTCTGTCTTAGGTCAGTTAGGATCACCACTTTATTTTAAGAATGTGAAATGTCAGAATATTACTAGAGAAAATGATTTATTTCAGCATTTATTTCCTTCATCACATTCCCAGTGGGTCAGAAGTTAACATGCACTCAATTAGTATTTGGTAGTATTGCCTTTAAATTGTTGAACTTGGGTCAAACGTGTCAGAAAGCCTTCCACAAGCTTCCCACAATAAGTTGGGTGAATTTTTGTCCCATTCCTCCTGACAGAGCTGGTGTAACTGAGTCAGATTTGTAGGCCTCCTTGCTGGCACACACTTTTTCAGTTCTGCCAACAAATGTTCTATAGGATTGAGGTCAGGGCTTTGTGATGGCCACTCCAATACCTTGACTTTGTTGTCCTTAAGCCATTTTGCCACAACTTTGGAAGTATGCTTGGGGTCATTGTCCATTTGGAAGACCCATTTGCGACCAAGCATTAACTTCCTGACTGATTTCTTGAGATGTTGCTTCAATATATCCACATAATTTTCCTGCCTCATGATGCCATCTATTCTGTGAAGTGCACCAGTCCCTCCTGCAGCAAAGCACCCCCACAACATGATCCTGTCACCCCCGTGCTTCACGGTTGGGATGGTGTTCTTCGGCTTGCAAGCTTCCCCCTTTTACCTCCAAACATAACGATGGTCATTATGGCCGAACAGTTCTATTTTTGTTTCATCAGACCAGAGGACATTTCTCCAAAGTACTATCTTTCTCCCCATGTGCAGTTGCAAACCGTAGTCTGGCTTTATTAATGGCAGTTTTGGAGCAGTGGCTTCTTCCTTGCTGAGCTGCCTTTCAGGTTATGTCGATATAGGACTCATTTTACTGTGGACATCGATACTTTTGTATCTGTTTCCTCCAGCATCTTCACAAGGTCCTTTGCTCTTGTTCTGGGATTGATTTGCACGTTTCACACCACATTACGTTCAAATCTAGGAGACAGAACGCGTCTCCTTCCTGAGCGGTATGATGGCTGCGTGGTCCCATGGTGTTTACTTGCGTACTATTGTTTGTATAGATGAACATGGTACCTTCAGGTGTTGCTCCCAAGGATGAACCAGACATGTGGAGTGCTCCAATTTTTTTTCTGGGATCTTGGCTGATTTTCTTTTGATTTTCCCTTGATGTCAAGCAGAGAGGCGCTGATTTTGAACGAAGACCTTGAAATATATCCACAGGTACACCTCTGTTGGGTTTGACATTTTGGACATTGAGATATTAAATACATGATAGAGAATAGAATCAAAGGAGAAAGAGACTGGGCCTTTGTAGGAAGACAGATAGCTGTGGAATGTGTTGGGGGATGGGAGTAGAGCACCGTGTTGATACAGGAAAGACAGCTTTTTGGACTAGAGGTCAGTAGGTGAGGTCAGTTCCCCTTAAGGGAGTAATCAGGGTTTAGTATCTGGTTACCTTCTTCCTGCTGAGCTTAAACTGTAAGCATTGGAGAGAGGGAGTGTCTTAAATTTCTTACGGCTGAAATCCCGTTAACGGGATCGATTTTACAACAGCTTTACGGAAAAAGCACACCATGCAATAATCTGAGTACAGCACTCAGAGAACAAAAGAAGCCATACAGATAACCGCCATGATGTGGAGTCAACAGAAGTAAGAAAAAGCATTATAAATATTCACTTACCTTTTGATCTTCATCGGAATGCACTCCCAGGAATCCCAGTTCCACAATAAATGTTTGTTTTGTTCGCTAAAGTCCATTTATGTCCAAATCCCTCTTTTTTTGTTTGTGCGTTTAGTTCCCAAATTCACGAGGCGCAGGCACTTAGTTCAGACGACAGTTCTATTACAGTTCGTAAAAAAATGTTAAACGATGTATAGAATCAATCTTTAGGATGTTTTTATCATAAATCTTCAATAATATTCCAACCGGACAATTCCTTTGTCTTTAGAAAGGAAAAGGAACAGAGCTCGTGCTCACGGCCGCACGTGAGACTAAACTAATGGCTTTCTGCCAGACACCTGACTCAAACAGCTCTTATTCGCACCCCCTTCACAGTAGAAGCCTGAAACAAGGTTCTAAAGAATGTTGACATCTAGTGGAAGCCCTAGGAAGTGGTCGGACCACATTTTACACTATCTTGGATAGGCAAAGACTTAACCTACAAACCTCAGATTTCCCACTTCCTGGTTGGATTTCTTTCTCAGGTTTTTGCCTGCCATATGAGTTCTGTTATACTCACAGACATCATTTAAACAGTTTTAGAAATGTCAGAATGTTTTCTATCCAAATGTACTAATAATATGTATATCTTAGCTTCTGGGCATGAGCAGCAGGCAGTTTACTCTGGGCACCTTATTCATCCAAGCTACTCATCCAAGCTACTCACTACTGCCCCCTAATCCATAAGAAGTTAAGTAGGATGGAGAGAAATGTTTTGCTGTCTGATTACAGCTGCTCAGAACCTTTGGCAAAAATTTAACTTGGTTAACCTTTTCTAGTGTCCTTGAGTTATTTACTCTGAAAAATAAGAAACTAACACCTCCAATTGACTCAGGCTAATTTACATTATTTATCAGAAGCTTCTAAAGCCATGACATCATTTTCTGGTATTTTCCAAGCTGTTTAAAGGCACAGTCAACTTGGTGTATGTAAACTTCTGACCCACTGGAATTGTGATACATTGAAATAATCTGTCTGTAAACAATTGTTTGAAACATTACTTGTCATGCACAACCTAAGTGTATGTAAACTTCCGACTTCAACTGTATACAGACGGCTACGAATAATCTAGATGAGTGCTCTCTCTTGGTAGGTAGTGTGGTCTACAGCTTATCGTGAGGTACTCTACCTAGGCTTCTTGAGAGGCTCGTCCTGTGCCTGGGCCTGATGTTGTTGCTATAGGTGATGAAATGGAAGATAATGATGCCTGCCGCCTCAGTCCTCCCACTGCTCTGTCCTCCTCACCTATTATCGATGCAGCTGCGTGTTGTGTAATCTAACCTATCCGCATTGAAAGAAACCAAAAAAAAAAGTATCACGACACAAAGTGTGCTAAACACAAAACCAATAACAATAGGTTACAAAATTACGCAGTTCACACTCCTGCCCTGTTCATTTCGCCATGTCACAGAGGGCACATGATGTTCTGTACGTCAGACAGGTTGTGTGTCCTAAATACCAGCCTATTCCCTACAAAGCACTATGTGGTTCTATGGATCGCCCTCACTTCACATGACTCGATGTCCTACTGTTGTGGACAACGCAGCCTGATTTCAATTGATTTCACTCTGAAAGCCTGTGGGGAGAGATTGGTGGTAGACTTTGAAAGTCAAACCAGTGTGTCACCGTCTAGTACTAGTTTGTTGTACTGAAAACAGAGGTAGTTTTGGCTCTTCGGAAGCGTTATGACTGTATTGTCTAAAATGAAGCTGATGCAACTTGGGAAGATAAAAGTGATGTTTGGCAGGCTGAGGTCTGCTCTGACTGAGACAACTCGTGATTGTATCGTAAGGTATTGTACTGCCGATTTTTTTTTAACTTGGACACTGAATGACACTTGATTTAGGCCTAGCCTCTGTATTTTCATGTTTATAGAATAATGTAGATATGTCCTTAATCCCTAGCCAACATTTTATGGCGTTAAAAATAAAAAATTGTGGCTAGACTATTTGGAATTATTTTCACATTTTCTAGAAATGTTTTGTCAGCTTGTTTTTGAAGGATGTTGACCAATAGACATTTTGCAGTAATATTTGTTGTAATAATTTAGGCTTTTGTTCCTTTGTTCAGTACCGTTTAACATGTCATGGGCTATTTTTACAGTTCTACTTTTATTTCATCAACAGTTTGATCTTTACATTTTTAATCTGGATTTTGTGCTTTGGGACTTGGAGATAGCTCTCACACATTAGTCCATATTGAGCTATGTTACTACTGGGCAGTGATGTTCAATAGGTGAATGATTGTGTGACACACACATAAAACAGATGGCAATTCATTTCTTTTCATGAGCCTATTTTAACTATTGTAACTCTTGACTGAATTTTGAATGTGATTTATGGGTTTTCAGGCAGGTCATGACCTACGACCTAAGTTGGGAGTTGGTTCTGCTTTTCTGTGTTACGCCTTGGGAATGGTCTCTGTCTGTCGTTGGGAGAAAATTCCTGTATTACGTAGCTTTCCTAGAACACTCTAGTCCACTGGTATCCCTGTCACTATATTATGATTGTGTGTCCCTGTCACTATATTATGATTGTGTGTCCCTGTCACTATATTATGATTGTGTGTCACTATATTATGATTGTGTATCCCTGTCACTATATTATGATTGTGTATCCCTGTCACTATATTATGATTGTGTATCCCTGCCACTATATTATGATTGTGTGTCCCTGTCACTATATTATGATTGTGTGTCACTATATTATGATTGTGTATCCCTGTCACTATGTTATGATTGTGTGAGTGTCACTATATTATGATTGTGTTTTACTATATTATGATTGTGTTTTACTATATTATGATTGTGTGTCACTATATTATGATTGTGTGTCACTATATTATGATTGTGTATCCCTGTCACTATATTATGATTGTGTATCCCTGTCACTATATTATGATTGTGTATCCCTGTCACTATATTATGATTGTGTGTCCCTGTCACTATATTATGATTGTGTGTCACTATATTATGATTGTGTGTCCCTGTCACTATGTTATGATTGTGTGAGTGTCACTATATTATGATTGTGTGTCACTATATTATGATTGTGTGTCACTATATTATGATTGTGTGTCACTATATTATGATTGTGTGTCACTATATTATGATTGTGTATCCCTGTCACTATATTATGATTGTGTATCCCTGTCACTATATTATGATTGTGTATCCCTGTCACTATATTATGATTGTGTGTCCCTGTCACTATATTATGATTGTGTGTCACTATATTATGATTGTGTATCCCTGTCACTATATTATGATTGTGTGAGTGTCACAATAGTCCTTAATGTTTATGTAATTACCACAAACTATTGACCATAGTGTAACTCTGTGTTGTTGTATGTGTCGAACTGCTTTGCTTTATCTTGGCCAGAGGTCGCAATTGTAAATGAGAACGTGTTCTCAACTTGCCTACCTGGTTAAATAAAGAATAAATAAATAGATTTGTGAAGAGGTTATTGGAAAGTGTGGAATTGATCTGAATAAACTCTAACATGCCAGACAACTCTCAACCTCGATAAAGTCTATGGTCTGCCCTTCAATAATGATCACTTGACCTCAATGCCGCCTTGTGTAGTGCCCTCCCACCAATGTTATCACCAATGTTTGTCAGCTCCTTAACCATCTCCCTCTCTCTCCTCTCTACAGGTCAACAGAGAAAATGTCAGGAAACAGCCTGGTTTTACCCATAGTGCTGTGGGGCCGGACGGCGCCCACTCACTGCATCTCCAGCCTTCTGGTCATGGATGACCTCACCACCATCATCACCGGCTGCCACGATGGACAGATCTGCATCTGGGACATGACCCCTGACCTCGAGGTAAGCCTGACATGACCTTTGACCTCCAAACATGCGTTTTGGTCCGAAAGGAAAACATGTAACTCATTCTGGTTAAACACTCGGTGCATCATCAGGGTTGTCTTCAGTGTGGTGTGATGTAGCAAAATGTTTTGAAACTGCGTACGAACCCCCCCCCCCCCCCCCCCCAAAAAAAATTTTTTTTGTTCATGTAGTCCAGGGATTGGCAACGTGGTTCAGGGCTGCAAATTTTTCTGGGAGAATTTTAGTTTTTGTTCAAAAAAAGATTGTAATATGACCAGGGTTTAATGTAGGAAATCTGTTCTCAAGTTATTCCCAGAAATAAAAAAATAAATTATTGTGATGCAGTCTCAATGTAATCAAGGGATGAAGTGAAACCTGTTGTCTTCTCGGGGCTTTTCTTTAGCAAAATTACTGAGAATGAACAACATGGTCAGTTATCAACACCATATTAAGGTGTAGGGACATTCATTGTATGAAAATAATAAACGAGCAAGATGATTTAGCTCCAGCGTATCAAATTTTATTGGTCACATACACATGGTTAGCAGATGTTAATGGTCACATACACATGGTTAGCAGATGTTAATGGTCACATACACATGGTTAGCAGATGTTAATGGTCACATACACATGGTTAGCAGATGTTAATGGTCACATACACATGGTTAGCAGATGTTAATGGTCACATACACATGGTTAGCAGATGTTAATGGTCACATACACATGGTTAGCAGATGTTAATGGTCACATACACATGGTTAGCAGATGTTAATGCGAGTGTAGCGAAATGCTTGTGCTTCTAGTTCCGACAATGCAGTAATAACCAACAAGTAATCTAACCTAACAATTCCACAACTACTACCTTATACACACAAGTGTAAAGGGATAAAGAATATGTACATAAAGATATATGAATGACTGATGGTACAGAACGGCGTAGGCAAGATGCAGTAGATGGTATAGAATACTTTCTATACATATGAGATGAGTAATGTAGGGTATATAAACATAAAGTGGCGTATAGCATCATCTGTCCGTCAACGATTCATCTGTGGGAACGTGACGGCTCTCAACAGCAGAAAGAGCTGGCCCCTACTATCCGAGAGATTGTTTGTGAGGAGATTATCTGCCCTCGACATGCAATTTAAACGGGTAAATGATTCACTCGCATTGCTCACTTCTGAAGTTGGATTCCTATTCAACTGAAGCGGAGAGTCTGGAGAACACAGCCAATGATTACAGAGGGGCGACTCCATCACCTGGAAACAGCGTGAGCTAAACTAGAAGATTGATTCTATCTCTCAAAAAAGGAGATATCACTTGAAAATCATTCCCGTAAACTCGATGTGCGTTGTCTCAGGACTTGAAACGGGTGTGGAGGCGGCCAACCCAACATCCTTCATTAGCAATATTTTCTATAAACCGTTCAGGCGGGAGAAGCTGGGTCCCATGTCGCTAATTAACATTGCGCACCGCGCAGGTCCTCTCCAGAATGGGTCTCGCTCACAGGAGGCTGGTGTCACCTTAATTGGGGAGGACGGGGTCATAATTATGGCTGGAGCGTTTAAATGGAACGGTATCGAAGTGATAAACGCACGGACACCACATGTTTTGATACCACTCCATCTATTCCATTATCTGCTCACACTCCTCTCACCAGCCTCCTGTGGTCTCGCTGTATGATTGTACGAATCCACAGCGAATTGTTCGCCTTGCAACCGGAATCGGGGGCTCCTGACCTACGCTGGAGAAGAGGATCAGTATAAACCCAGATCTGACTGTTGAAACAACAGCAAGGTGACCTACACTGAGTGGAGAGCCCAGCTACGCGAGCTAAATCTTGAGATGAGGCTTCATCCACCCGGGCAAAACTCATCTTGACCTTTTTCAGAACACAACACACGTTCTCCAATGCCATGGAGGCTCAAGACTTCTTGGAGAATCGTATCAAACCCAAACACACAAGGGGAAGCGAGTGGACAGATGGGATCCCAATATGACTTGCTCAGTATTCCGCGGTGTTCTATCCACGCACGTCACGCAGCCTAGCATATGGCGGCATATGGCGGCTTTATGCTGCCCTCAGCATAAGACGATGATTAGGACACCCCCCCCCCCCCCCCCCCCCAATCCCCCACGTGGATACAGGAACACTATTGCTGAGCATTGGACTGTTATTATTATTAAATTGCCTATGGAACAGGAGGACATTAACACACTGATGACACCATGCCAATTAAGGAACAATGGATAATATTGAGGTGTCAATAGGACTGGGGCAGATGCACGATTTGAGAGCATCCTGTCGGGCTGTGTCACCGCCTGGTACGGCAATTGCACCGCCCCTTATCCACAGGGTTCTCCAGAGGGTGGTGCGGTCTGCCCAACGCATCACCGGGTGGCAAATTACCTGTCCTTCAGGACACCTACACCACCCGATGTCACAGGTAGGACAAAAAGATCATCAAGGACATCAACCACCCAAGCCACTGCCTGTTCACCCAGCTATCATCCAGAATGTGAGGTCAGTACAGGTGCATCAAAGCGGGGACCGAGAGACTGAAAAACAGCTTCTATCTCAGGCCATCAGACTCTTAAAACAACCTGTTCATAAAGGGTCATTTGGTGGAGATGTGAATACAGCACTAATTTTGCTTTTATTAAGAACAAGGTAAGGAGCCACCCATTCACTCACTATCACCCACTATCTTTGATAAACACATATTAAACTGTTTAACAAAATGGTGTCTTCCCGTCTCGAGACTTAATTACCCAAATTGCTCCACGCGGTTTTGTTAAACTTTATTCTCGGCCTTCCGAGTGGCGCAGCGGTTTAAGGCATGCAGTGCAAGAGGCGTCACTACAGACCCGGGTTTGATCCCGGGCTTTATCACCACCGGCTTTGATCGGGAGTCCAAAAGTGCGCCACACAATTGGCCCAGCGGCGTCCGGGTTATGGGAGGTTTTGGCCGAGTGGGCTTTACTTTGCTCATTGTGCCCTAGCGACTCCTTGTGGTGGGCCAGGCACCTGCGGCCTGACCAAGGTAGTCAGTTGAATGGTTCCTCCTCTTAACCTGGCTGGCTTCCAGGTTAAGTGGGCTGGTGTTAAGAAGCGCGGTTTGGCAGGTCATGTTTTGGAGGACGCCTGACACGACCTTTGCCTCCCAAGCCTGTTGGGGAGTTGCAGCGATGAGACAATCGAAATTGGGGAGAAAAATATGGGAGCCAACATCTCGAAATTGGGGAGAAAAATATATAATACTTTATCCTTGGTTAACCTCTGTCGCCTATTACACATCTTAGATGCTTCATACAGCCTTGGGCTTTATTCTCTTCATGCAGAAAACCGTTTTGATAGACTAGAATGGTGATATCTCTGGTCTGTATTGGAACATGTGGGACTTGGCTCCAATTTCATTCATATGATTAAAATACTATATGCTAATCCCTCAGCCGTAGTAATTAGAGGAAATAACTGTTCTGCTCTGTTTAGAATCACTAGAAACGCAGGTAATCTCCTGATCACTAAATCTCATTAGACATGATATTTTAATATATCAAGACAATGTATCTCAGTCGGTCGCTTATACATTGAATATCATAGATAAATTATAAAATGAATCTAACCAAATCAGCCTTACTGCTTCCCCGATGGAGGCCTACGGGTTGATGTTTTGGAAACGTACATTTAAATGGATAATGTACTTGTAACCCTCCCCTCAAACATAAAATTACAAAACAAATAAAACATTTCTGGGCTTAGTTTTGGTACATTTGCGATGTACAAATGATTTGTATTTTCCGGCCACCAGACCATTCACTCAACATAAAATCGTCCCGTGGCTGAATCTAGTTGCCTAGCCCTGATGTAGGCCTAGCACACCTGAGTTGCCTCTGTGATGTTGTAACTGTGTTAATTCACAGGTATAAGAGGAACTTAATGTGAACGTGAAACAGCTGTGTTCCTCAGTGTGACTCTGTCCTGTGGGTGGCCTATGGGTTGAGTGGTTTACCTGACTGTCCTGTCTCCTGTGCTGTTCTCAGATCAGTCCCAGGGCCATGTTGTTCGGTCACACAGCCTCCATCACCTGCCTGTCTAAAGCCAGCCCCTGCAGTGACAAGCAGTACATCGTCAGCGCCTCAGAGAGTGGGTGAGTAGTGAATACAGTAGGCCACAGGGAGCCAATCAGTTGTGTTGTGACAAGGTAGGGGTGGTATACAGAAGAGAGACCTATTTGATAAAATACCAAGTCCATATTATGGCAAGAACAACTCAAATAAGCAAAGAGAAACGACAGTCCATCGTTACTTTAAGACATGAAGGTCAGTCAATCTGGAACATTTCAAGAACTTGTTTCTTCAAGTGCAGTGGCAAAAACCATCAAGCGCTATGATGAAACTGGCTCTCATGAGTACGGTACCACAGCCTCAGAAATTGCCGCTCTAAATAAATGTTTCACAGAGTTCAAGTAACAGACACATCTCAACATCAACCGTTCAGAGGAGACTGTGTGAATCAGGCCTTCATGGTCGAATTGCTGCAAAGAAACCACTACTAAAGGACACCAATAAGAAGAAGAGACTTGCATGGGCCAAGAAACACGAGCAATGGACATTAGACCGGTTGGGATACCTCACCGCTGTGTCTTTGTGAGACGCAGAGTAGGTGAACGGATGATCTCCGCATGTATGGTTCCCACTGTGAAGCATGGGGGAGGAGGTGTGGGGGTGCTTTGCTGGTGACACTGTCAGTGATTTATTTACAATTCAAGGCACACTTAACCTGCATGGCTGCCACAGCTTTCTGCAGCGATACACCATCCCATCTGGTTTTGCGCTTAGCGGGACTATCATTTGTTTTTCATCAGGACAATGACCCAAAATACACCTCCGGGTTGTGTAAGGGCTATTTGACCAAGGAGAGTGATTGAGTGCTGCAGCAGATGACCTGGCCTCCACAATCACCTGACCTCAACCCAATTGAGATGATTTGGGATGAGTTGGACCGCGGAGTGAAGTGAAATAGCAGTCAACAAGTGCTCAGCATATGTGGGAACTCCTTCAAGGCTGTTGAAAAAGCATTCCAGGTGAAGCTGTTTGAGAGAATGCCCAGAGTGTGCATAGCTGTCATCAAGGCAAAGGGTGGCTACTTTGAAGAATCTCAAATAGATAATATATGTTATTTTGTTTAACACATTTTTGGTTACTACATGATTCCGTATGTGTTGTTACACTACATGACTAAAAGTATGTGGACACCTGCTCGTAGAACATCTCATTCCAAAATGTTGGCCATTTTAATATGGAGTTCGTCCCCCGTTTTGCCGCTATAAAAGCCTCCACTCTTCTGGGAAGGCTTTCCACAAGATGTTGGAACATTCCTGCAGGGAGTGTTAGTGAGGTCGGCGACTGATTTGGTGCGATAAGGCCTGGCTCGCAATCAGCGTTCCAATTCATCCCAACGGGTTGAGGTCAGGGCTCTGTGCAGGCAATCAAGTTCTTCCACACCGGTCTTGACAAACCATTTCTCTATGGACCTCACTTTGCGCACGGGGGGAATTGTCATGCTGAAACGGGAAAGGGCCTTCCCCAAAATGTTGCCTCGAAGTTGGAAGCACAGAATCGTCTAGAATGTCATTGTATGCTGTAGTGTTAAGATGTTCCTTCACTGAAACTATGAGGCCTACCCCAAACCATGAAAAACAGCCCCAGACCATTATTCCTCCTCCACCAAACTTTACAGTTGGCACTATGCATTGTGGCAGGTAAGCGTTCTCCTGGCTTCTGCCAAACCCAGATTTGTACATCGGACTGCCAGATGGTGAAGTGTGATTCATCCCTCCAGAGAACGCGTTTCCACTGCTCCACTATCTAATGGCAGCGAGTTTAAACCTCTACAGAGTACCTAACCCGGATCCGGGAGCACCCCCCACCTCCCCCACACTGATTAGCATCGCTAGCATAGCGTCACAATTAAATAGTAGCATCTAAATATCATTAAATCACAAGTCCAAGACACCCAATGAAAGACACAGATCTTGTGAATAAAACCACCATTTCAGATTTTTTAAATGTTTTACAGGGAAGACAAAATATGTAAATCTATTAGCTAAACACGTTAGCAAAAGACACCATTTTCTTACTCCAACAGTTTCTTACTCCATCAGGTGCTATCACCAATTCGGCTAAACTAAGATATTGATAGCCACAAACCAACAAACAAATTCATAAGATGACAGTCTGATAACATATTTATGGTATAGCATAGTTTTTTTTTTTAAATGTGCATTTTTCAGGTATAAATCACAGTTCTACATTGCAGCTGCAATCTGATATAGTGCTGATGCAGCTAGAACAATTACAGAGACCAACGTTATATAACTAATTACTTGTCTTAAAACATTTCAGAAAAAATACACAGCGTACAGACATTGAAAGCCCAACATCTGGTGAATCCAAACAATATTTCAGATTTTTTAAATGTTTTATGGCGAAAACAAAATGTAGCGCTAAATTAGCATAACCAGGCCAGCCAGAACCAGCTGGACGCGCCCGACCAGTTCACATGCACGACAGATATATGAAATAACATCGTAAATTGGTTCTTACTATTGCTGATCTTTCATCAGAATGTTGATCAAGGTGTCCTTAGTCCTGATGAGTCGTTCAATCCATTCACAATGGCAACTTCCCCTCTTCATTTAGCCTGGGTACTGGTCGACTGGCACGGTCCCTGTCCAAAGTTAAAAAACTCAAAGAACGGAACACGGCAAAACTCCCGAAAAAATTCTAATAATCTGATTAAACTATATTGAAAAAACATACATTACGGTGATATGGTCACATGTATCAAACAAACTTCGAGACGGAGATAGTTTTCATCCGTAACGTCAGCATAACAAAAGACAATGGCAGCTCTAAGACGCGCTTCTGAGAAAACCGGAAGTTGTCGGTCACGCTAAAGAAATAGGTCTTATTTCACGTCAGTACAAGATAAACAAAAAATTTCTCCTCTGACAACTTCCTGACACCTAGAGGAAGAAGAACGAAGTCTGTTTCGGGTCATAGGTGGCATGACCATATATAGGCAGAGCGTTGAAGCGAGCATACACATCTTGCAATCTTCTTCTGGCTCAGGGAAAGTGCTGTGAAATGACCTGTGTTTCACTCAGAGACGAAATTGAAACGGATTTAGAAACCATAGCTTGTTTTCTATCCACTGGTATATGGTTATATGCATATAGTAACAGCAATAATTGAATAAGAGGCAGTTTAATCTGTAGAGGAAATTATGCTAATGCGAAACAGCACCCCCTGTATTCTCAAGAAGTTAACACCACTCCAGCCGACACTTGGCTTTGCGCATGGTGATCTTAGGCTTGTGTGCAGCTGCTCAGCCATGGAAACCCACTTCCTGAAGCTCCCGCCGAACAGTTGTTGCGCTGACGTTGCTTCCAGCGGCAATCTGGAACGCGGTAGTGAGTGTTACAGTTGAGGACAGACGATTTTTACTCGCGACGCTCTTCAGCACTCAGCGGTCCCGTTCTGTGAGATTGTGCGGCCTACCACTTTATGGTTGAGCCGTTGTTGCTCCTAGACGTTTCCACTTCACAATAACAACACTTATAGTTGACCTGGGCAGCTCGAGCAGGGCAGATATTTGACAAATTGACTTGTTGGAAAGGTGTCATCCTATGACGGTGTCACGTTGAAAGTCACTGTGCTCTTCAGTATGGGCCATTCTACCACCAATGTTTGTCTATGGGAGATTGCATGGTCGTGTGCTCAATTTTTATGCACCTGTCAGCAATGGGTGTGGCTGAAATAGCCGAATCCACTAATTTGAAGGGGTGTCCACATGCTTTTGTGTGTGGTGGTAGTGATTGCTCTAATGTAGTCTATTCACAATCTGCTTTGTGTGCAGGGAGATGTGCCTGTGGGATGTCAACGATGGACGCTGTATTGAGTTCACTAAGCTGGCCTGCACTCACACAGGGATCCAGGTAACGTATATGACCCTAACTTTTCTCACCACACGTCTGTAGTCCATGGCGCTTTTTCATGTCTGCTGTCTTTGATTCCTCGGTTTGAGGAGGAAGTGAGGAAAGAACTGGAACTGAGGAAACACCAATTGAGACAATCTAATCTCACTCTTCTCTTCTGTCTAGTTCTACCAGTTCACCATCGGTACGCAGCGTGAGGGTCGTCTGCTGTGTAACGGACATTACCCAGAGATCCTAGTGGTGGACGCCACCAGCCTGGAGGTCCTCTACTCCCTCGTCTCTAAGATCTCTCCTGATTGGATCAGCTCCATGAGTATCATACACTCACATCGCACACAAGGTAGCCTACTTCACGCTATACTATACAATAATATCCTATACTATGCTATACAATACAATACTATCCTATACTATACAATACTATCCTATACTATGCTATACAATACTATCCTATACTATGCTATACAATACTATCCTATACTATGCTATACAATACTATCCTATACTATGCTATACAATACTATCCTATACTATGCTATACAATACTATCCTATGCTATACAATACTATCCTATACTATGCTATACAATACTATCCTATACTATACAATACTATCCTATACTATACAATACTATCCTATACTATACAATACTATACTATGCTATACAATACTATCCTATACTATCCTATACTATCCTATACTATACAATACTATACAATACTATCCTATACTATACAATACTATCCTATACTATGATATACTATACAATACTATCCTACACTATACTATACAATACTATCCTATACTATGCTATACAATACTATCCTATACTATACAATACTATCCTATACTATGCTATACAATACTATCCTATACTATACAATACTATCCTATACTATACAATACTATCCTATACTATGATATACTATACAATACTATCCTACACTATACTATACAATACTATCCTATACTATGCTATACAATACTATCCTATACTATACAATACTATCCTATACTATGCTATACAATACTATCCTATACTATACAATACTATCCTATACTATACTATACAATACTATCCTATACTATACAATACTATCCTATACTATACAATACTATCCTATACTATACAATACTATCCTATACTATGCTCTGCTATACAATACTATCCTATAATATGCTATGTTATACTATGCATCATACGCACACCACACACACAAGGTTAGCCAACCATAGGGTTCCAGAATTCCAGGAGCTTTACCAGGTTTTTCAAAAATCCAATTTGGATGATTCCCAGAAGCAGTAGGGAATAAGCAGGGAGGGAATCCTCCCAAATGTGATTTTTGAAAATGTAACCTAGTCCTCCAGCACGGCTTACATCAGCCACTCTGTCTGCCGTCGAGGAACAGTCCACTAACGCTTCTAAAACTTGATTAGATCGACCTCTGACCATGGTAACGTTGTTCAACCGTCATGGTCTGTATTTGCCATGGTAACGTTGTTCAACCGTCGTGGTCTGTATTTGCCATGGTAACGTTGTTCAACCGTCGTGGTCTGTATTTGCCATGGTAACGTTGTTCAACCGTCGTGGTCTGTATTTGCCATGGTAACGTTGTTCAACCGTCATGGTCTGTATTTGCCATGGTAACGTTGTTCAACCGTCATGGTCTGTATTTGCCATGGTAACGTTGTTCAACCGTCATGGTCTGTATTTGCCATGGTAACGTTGTTCAACCGTCGTGGTCTGTATTTGCCATGGTAACGTTGTTCAACCGTCGTGGTCTGTATTTGCCATGGTAACGTTGTTCAACCGTCGTGGTCTGTATTTGCCATGGTAACGTTGTTCAACCGTCGTGGTCTGTATTTGCCATGGTAACGTTGTTCAACCGTCGTGGTCTGTATTTGCCATGGTAACGTTGTTCAACCGTCGTGGTCTGTATTTGCCATGGTAACATTGTTCAACCGTCGTGGTCTGTATTTGCCATGGTAACGTTGTTCAACCGTCGTGGTCTGTATTTGCCATGGTAACGTTGTTCAACCGTCGTGGTCTGTATGTATGTATTGAGCCATTGATAGTTGATACAATCTGTAAACGCCTGCCTAAAACGTGTCGGTCTGTGCTTTGCATTGTCACACAATTTTTGCTTTTGTAAAAACACTTTACTAAACAATTATAGCCACTGTTAGACTGACACTATGCTTGTGTGTGTCCTCATCATAATGTGTGTGTCCTCTCAATAATGTGGGTGTGTCCTCTCAATAATGTGGGTGTGTCCTCTCAATAATGTGTGTGTGTCCTCGTCATACTGTGTGTGTGTCCTCGTCATAATGTGTGTGTGTGTGTGTGTCCTCGTCATAATGTGTGTGTGTGTCCTCATCATAATGTGTGGGTGTGTCCTCATCATAATGTGTGGGTGTGTCCTCGTCATAATGTGTGGGTGTGTCCTCGTCATAATGTGTGATGTATTTTCAGAAGACACAGTGGTAGCAGTTTCAGTCACTGGGATCCTGAAGGTGTGGATCATCACTCAGGATGTCAGCAGGATGCAGGTATAGCGGGACATCAGCCACTACTAGCTGTTGCTGTTGTGACCATGCTGTTAGCTACCACACAATACTCCTATTAACCACGATTCCTTCCAGCTAATGACTATTGGGACTAATTAGAGTAACTGGAACACATGCACACAATTCAAATATCTTTTACGGTTCTAATGTATTTTTTCGTGGATCCCAGGAACATTAGTGGTTGCTAAGTGGGATGGAAATGAATAATGAATTTCAGTCACCTCTAAGTGTGTGTTCCTCTTCCTGTTTGTCACCAGGATCTGGATCCAGTGTTTGAGGAGGAGTCTAAGCCCATCTACTGTGGGGGCTGTCAGAGCATCTCTTTCTGCACCTTCACACAGCTCTCTCTACTGGTGGTCTGCTCCAAGTACTGGAGGGTAGGTGGCTAGAGCCCATGCTCCCTGGGTCTCTCTCCCTCACTGCCCTGGTTGAAACATTCATAGAATCACACTGTAGACCTATCCCCTTAGATTAGGTCTGATTCTAGATCTGTTTATGCTGTATAACCAACTCTTGTGGTTGTTGTCAATATGACAATAGGAGTTGTGGCAAGACGACACAAACAGATCTGGCATCAGGCTACACTAGCGTAGCTTTGTGTTTGAGTCTTTGGCATGGGGGTTGCAACAACTCTTCATCTTGGACTAACGTATCCTGAAATGTTTGTGTCAGGTGTTTGATGCAGGGGACTATTCCTTGCTGTGCTCGGTGCCCAGTGAGAACGACCAGTCCTGGACCGGAGGAGACTTCATCGCCGCTGACAAGATCATCATCTGGACCGAGGACGGATGCTCCTACATCTACAAGCTCCCCGCCAGGTGAGGAACAACATCACCTGTATAGGAGACATGTGTTATGTTAGCCTGTTAGCCTGTTAGCCTGTTAGCCTGTTAGCCTGTTAGCCTGTTAGCCTGTTAGCCTGTTAGCCTGTTAGCCTGTTAGGCTTTTATCATGGTGTCTGTTATGTTGTCTGTTATGTTGTCTGTTATACTCGTTGTACCCTTATACATCTTCTACTCACCTGACAACTATGAATGAATGTAATTATATATATTTATTTTTCAAATGCACAGTGCAATTATCACAAATATATTTTTTCACATGTTATATCCTAACTAGACAATAGGCTATAAAGGCCTGTGGAAAGTTGTCATGTAAATAAAACCAGGGAGGATGAGCCAAACTAGACTCATTTGGTGGATTTGCGATGCCAGTTTGCGATGCCAGTTTGCGATGCAAGTAAGTTACGACATTTGAGATACAGTTTACTAAGACATACAGAGCATTCGGAAAGTATTCAGACGCCTTCCCTTTCTCCACATTTTATTACGTTACAGCCTCATTCTAAAATACACAAAATACTTTATTTTTTGGGGGTCATCAATATACACACAACACCCATAATGACAAAGCGAGGACAGTTTAAAAAAAAACTAAACCCAGAAATACCTTGTATACATACACTACCGTTCAAAAGTTTGGGGTCATTTAGAAATGTCCTTGTTTTTGAAAGAAAAGCACAGTCTGTTTCTCAAACTAGTTACTCTAATGTACTTGTCCTCTTGCTCAGTTGTGCACCGGGGCCTCCCACTCTTTCTATTCTGGTTAGAGCCAGTTTGCGCTGTTCTGTGAAGGGAGCGTTGTACGAGATCTTCAGTTTTTTGGCAATTTCTCACATGGAATAGCCTTCATTTCTCAGAACAAAAATAGACTGCAGAGTTTCAGAAGAAAGGTCTTTGTCTCTGGCCATTTTGAGCCTGTAAACGAATCCACAAATGCTGATGCTCCAGATTCTCAACTAGTCTAAAGAAGGCCAGTTTTATTGCTTCTTTAATCAGGACAGCAGTGTTCAGCTGCGCTAACATAATTGCAAAAGGGTTTTCATACGATCAATTATCCTTTTAAAATGATAATTCTTGGATTAGCTAACACAACGTGCCATTGGAACACAGGAGAGCTGGTTGCTGATAATGGTCCTCTGTACGCCTATGTAGATATTCCATTAAAATAGTTTACCGTTTCTAGCTACAATAGTCATTTACAACATTAATAATGTCTTCACTATATTTCTGATAAATTTGATGTTATTTTAATGGACAAAAAATGTGCTTTTCTTTGGAAAAACAAGAATTTAAGTGACCCTAAACCTTTGAAAGGTGGTGTTAAGTATTCAGACCCTTTGCTATGAGACTCGAAGTTGAGATCAGGTGCATCCTGTTTCCATTGATGATCCTTGATGTTTCTACCACCACCTGTGGTAAATTCAATAGTTTGGACATTATTATTTTGGAAAAGAAACACACCTGTCTATATAAGTTCCCACAGTTGACAGTGCATGTCAGAGAGAGAAAACAAGCCATGAGGTCGAAGGAATTGTCTGTAGCGCTCCGAGACAGGTTTGTTCGAGGCATAGATCTGGGGAAGGGTACCAAAAAATGTCTACAGTATTGAAGATCCCCAAGAACACAGTGGCCTCCATCATTGTTGAATGGAAGATGTTTGGAACCACCAAGACTCTTCCTAGAGCTGGACGCCCGGCCAAACTGAGTGATCGGGGGAGAAGGGCCTTGGTCAGGGAGGTGACCAGAACCTGATGGTCACTCTGACAGAGCTCCAGAGTTCCTCTGTGGAGAAGGTTGTCCTTCTGGAGGTTCTCCCATCTCCACCAATCAGGCCTTTATGGTAGAGTGGCCAGACAGAAGCCACTCTTCAGTAAAAGGCACTTGGCAGCCCGCTTGGAGTTTGCCAAAAGGCACCTAAAGACTCTCAGACAATGAGAAACAAGATTCTCTGGTTTGATGAATCCAAGATTGAACTCTCTTCCCTGAATGCCAAGTGCCACGTCTGGAGGAAACCTGACACCATCCCTACGGTGAAGCATGGTGTTGGCAGGGACTGAGAGACTATTCGAGGGAAAGATGAACGGAGCAAAGCGCAGAGAGCCTTGATGAAAACCTGCTCCAGAGCGCTCAGGACATCAGACTGGGGTCGACTGTTCACCTTCCGACAGGACAACGACCCTAAACACATAGCCAAGACAACGCAGAAGTGGCTTCAGAACAATTCTCTGAATGTCCTTGAGTGGCCCAGCCAGAGCCCGGACTTGAACCCAATCGAAAATCTCTGGAGAGACCTGAAAATAGCTGTTCAGCGATACTCCACATCCAACCTGACAGAGCTTGAGAGGATCTGCAAAGAAGAATGGGAGAAACTCCCCAAATACAGGTGTGCCTAGCTTGTAGCGTCATACCCAAGAAGACTCAAGGCTGCAATCACTGACAAAGTGCTTATACAATGTACTGAGTAAAGGGTCTGAATACTTCTTTAAATGTGATATTTCAGTTTTAGGTTTTTATTAAATTAGCAAACATTTCTAAAAACCTGCTTTTGCTTTGTCATTGTGTGTAGATTGATGAGGGTGGGGGCGATTTAATCCATTTTAGAGTAAGCCTGTAATGTAACAATGTGGATTAAGTCAAAGGGTCTGAATACTTGATTGACGATAGGCCCGGTTTTCCTGAAGTTGCAAGACAATTGCAAGCTAAGAAATTGCGAGATAATGCTTTGCGAGATAAAGCTTTTTATTAATACCGATGGATAGGCCTAGTGCACGATCCTGACTGTCTGCCTGGTGGCCGACCTGCCTTTATTGGTGCCCCTCCCCTCTCTCTCTGTTGCTCGCTAGCTCGCTATGAAAGATGCGTGTGTCTCGGAAGTACGACAACTAATCGGTCTTCTATGTTCCCAAAATACTGAATCTTAGGAGTCAAGTCGTCAATTCCTGGTGGAATCGACTCTTGACACAGAATTGGGAGTCAACACCGGTAGTAGACGTGCAAGGACTCATGTAATCAATTATTTTGGAGTCCACTCTCCACCACTACGTCATCGTCGTTAACAATTGGAAAAATTGGCATCGGAAGGCAAGCGACAGCAGTGAAGTCCAATATGGAATTGCGGTCCAGTGATGGTAGTACAGGTGCGATGCTTAACCATCTGAAAGGGACGTAAACCCGAACCATTGCTGGCAGCAGCACAAGCTGCATTGTGGTTCTTTTATGAACTTATCGTTTTGTGCAGTTAGAACGTTAAGTCAATTTATCACATTACTATTGACTACCACCCTTGATTTTGATTGGTGCCTAAAGATGATACACAGTATTGCTGTCAGCTATGATACATGCGTGGAAAGGAACTAGTTTCACAGGAAGCAATAGCCAATTTTCAACTATATTCATGTTTGTGGAAACTTTGAACATACGAGTTATATGTAAAAGTACCTGGACTAAAACAAGTTTTATTTCACTTCCTCTTCTATTGGATTGTGTGCGTCTGGTAAGTGGCTCTGAAAATCTTTTTGATATTTGCCACTATGGTTTTCACTTGAGACTAGCGGTGTTAGTTGTAGTTTGGTTTGGGTTTAGCAGGGAAACCACTAGTCAGAAAGGCTGTTCGTCTTCTACGTGCCAATCCGTAAGAAACCATTCTGAGGTGGATTTCCCTGTTAGGTTTAGTTTGTTTTACAGGTTTGTGTGTTTTACAGTTGGATTAGTTAGTTCTAGTTTAGTTCATTTGTTGGCAGTGAGAGAAATAACTAAACTGGGCTGACCTCTGTTCCTTTCTCTCTCTCTCTCTCTCTCTCTCTCCCAGCTGCCTGCCTGCCAGTGAACACTTCCGTACTGATGTAGGAAAGACTGCCGAAGGCTCCATCCCACCTCTGGTGTACAGCATCGCGGACCGCACAGACAAACAGGTTACTCCTCTCCATCCATCACTCTAACACACACACAATCACTCACTCTCAGTGAAGAGCTTTCTGGTTTCAAGACAGAAATAAGATCTGTTTTGAAGTAATGAATTACTTTTTGTTACAACAAAACCCTGTCCACCTCCATGCTCTCTCTCATGTTGAAGAGAGTCAACAGCACTGCTAGTGTCAGTCCTCTAACTTGGTAACGGACTGTCTTTTGTTGTTTGTCAATGTCTTTGTTTTGTCCTTTAGGGTGCCAGTCTGTTAGCCCGGTGTGCCAGTCTGTTAGCCCGGGGTGCCAGTCTGTTAGCCCGGGGTGCCAGTCTGTTAGCCCGGGGTGCCAGTCTGTTAGCCCGGGGTGCCAGTCTGTTAGCCCGGGGTGCCAGTATGTTAGCCCGGGGTGCCAGTCTGTTAGCCCGGGGTGCCAGTCTGTTAGCCCGGGGTGCCAGTCTGTTAGCCCGGGGTGCCAGTCTGTTAGCCCGGGGTGCCAGTATGTTAGCCCGGGGTGCCAGTCTGTTAGCCCGGGGTGCCAGTCTGTTAGCCCGGGGTGCCAGTCTGTTAGCCCGGGGTGCCAGTCTGTTAGCCCGGGGTGCCAGTCTGTTAGCCCGGGGTGCCAGTCTGTTAGCCCGGGGTGCCAGTCTGTTAGCCCGGGGTGCCAGTCTGTTAGCCCGGGGTGCCAGTCTGTTTTTGCTTTCTCGCCAAATGTGACAAAGAGTGGCAAGGAGTTGGCAAGACTGGCACAAACAGATCTGGGATCAGGCTAGTGTTGTGTGTACTGTATTTAATTTTGGATGTACATAGTCTACATATTCATTTCCTGTCTGCCTTTCTGTTGTTTTTCTTCTTATTGTTTTACTCTGTCTGTCTGTCTTATTACCCTCCCCCCCTCCCCTCCCCACCCCAATGGGCCTTGGCCCTGATCGGAGGGCGTGTACTCCTCAGACTGAGGAGTCTGGTGAGGGGGTAGACATGGTGGTGCTGTGCCACCCTGCCAGCGGAGTAGACTTGGAGCTCTACACCCCAAAGCTGCTATTCCACCAGCAGCCTCTAGAGGCACCAGTAAGCTGCAGTGTACAGCAGGAGAGAGGCACACACTGGCTCTGTCCAGCAGGGGGAGCCCTCAGCTCTCAGTCACAGATTCAGCACATCCACTCAATGTTCAGAGATGAAGCATGCAGACCGGGGATAGGAAGATGTATGTTGGTGTAATGTTATGGGGCAATTACCGATAACAACATTTAGTGCCCCATGTATAGTATACTAGTGATTTGATCAATACCATATTTGATGTTGATTAAAAGTAGACACAGCGATATGACGTAGCTGCAGAACGTAATCAGCGTTGTGGGGCAATTTCTGCAACAACTACAAGCTTTGAAGCACGAGGATCAACTTCTCCCCTATTTTGGTCCCGTGACTAACAGTGTGAAGCCAACCCGTGCACATGCTCAGATACTGTGTGAGAGTACAGTCTTGCATCTTGCTCATCTCAATGTCTGCGGTGCTGCTCGTGGGCAATGTAATTTCGCTGAGTCTATTTGCAAATTGGTATCCAAAAATGTTACTAATATAGTCTTTGATCTGTATTATCTTGATGGAGACATGCCTGATAATCGATCTGTAATACATTGATCTGAATTCCGATTGACTCGCATGCTTTGGTTTATGATATATCAGCCAATCAAAATCAAATCTCCAAAGCCCCTTTTTTATTTAGTAAGCTGAACAGCGATTGGATGCCTGACCCTGTGACGTGTGCACCTCTACGATGCTGTCTTTCTGATTGGCCAGTTCTCTCAACTCACTCTGGCTCACCTGATTCCATGCTCCTCCCACTAAAATCTCAAAATCATCAATCTCATCTTGGTCTTCACACTGGTGCAGATGCATGCCAAGTCCCTAAACTGCTTTCCCTCTGGAAATCAGATCAAGACATAGATAATGATACATTGATAACAGGTAGACCCAGTGGAAGAAGAGTGGAAGCCATTCTTAGGTTCTTGTGTGTATCCCCCCCCTTTCTATTCTCTAGTCATTCTCCAACACTCCAGTGCCTTTGTCTTAAATATATTTTTTAAATCTTTTGGATTGAGTTAATCTTTCACATCAATCTTTGATTCGTTTTCTCTGTCTTCTCTCGTGTGTGTTCTCGTGTGTGTGTGCGTGCTTCTGTGTGACCCGATGGGCGTGGCACTTTGACTTTATTGTAGGCTATTTGTTAGTCAACTTGTCTATAATTAGATGCATGCAGCTTCTCTGTCATTACTTATTGCCCTAAAAGACTAAATAAACCCTAAATAAAGCTCACCAAAAAAGATGTCGTACATCGATATAATTAATTTATCAATTGAGTTGACACAGGTAAAAATTTCTCTTTCATTTCGTCTTCTCTCACACAGAAAATAAGTTTAGGGACCGGGGATAAAATACATGAACTCAACAACAACAAAACAAATGGAACATTTCCAAGTTCGACTTGTTTTAAGAGAGTTAAAATTTGAAAACAAGATGTTTCTGATAAGATTTCAGTTCGACTTGCATGCATATTTATTGTGGTTGAAATACTATCAGCTCTGACGATGCTGATAAAGATAGCACCTTTGCAGATGGTCCCTGACCACGCAGTCATTCTCTCAAGATGCTGAAATAAATAATATTTCTCCACTCGTGTTACCAAGTCACAATTTGACTGCTTAATTCTGCAGGAGTTAACATTATATGAGGTTATGTGAGGGGATATAGTTAACATTATATGAGGTTATGTGAGGGGATATAGTTAACATTATATGAGGCTATGTGAGGGGTTATAGTTAACATTATATGAGGTTATGTGAGGGGATATAGACCATCAGTCAGTGTCCAGATCTCAGACTACTGTAGCCTTCAGTTCCCTTCAAATCAAATTGTATTGGTCACATACACATTTAGCAGACGTTATTGTGGGTGTAAGTGAAATGCTTGTGTTACTAGCTCCAAAAGTGCAGTAATATCTAACAATTCACAACCATACACACATCTAAAAGTAAAATAATGGAATTAAGAAATATATAAATATTAGGATGAGCAATGTAGGTATATACATATGAGATGAGTAAAGCAGTATATACACATGATTAATGTTACTAGTTTTACATTATTAAAGTGGCCAGAGATTATATGTATATAGGGCAGCGGCCTCTAAGGTGCAGGGTGGAGTAACATTATTAAAGTGACCAGTGATTCCATGTCTGTATATGGGGCAGCAGCCTCTAAGGTGCAGGGTTGAGTAACATTATTAAAGTGGCCAGAGATTCTATGTATATAGGGCAGTGGCCTCTAAGGTGCAGGGTTGAGTAACCGGATGGTAGCCGGCTAGTTGGCTATTTAACAGTGATGGCCTTGAGAAAGAAGCTGTTTTCCAGTCTCTCGGTCCCAGCTTTGATGAACCTGTACTGACCTCGCCTTCTGGATGGAAGCGGGGTGAACAGGCAGTGGCTCGGATGGTTATTGTCCTTGATGATCGTTTTGGCTCTACTGTGACATCAGGTGCTGTAGGTGTACTGGAGGGCAGGCAGTGTGTCCCCAGTGATGCGTTGGGAAGACTGCACCACCCTCTGGAGAACCCTGCTGTTGCAGGCACTGCAATTGTGCATCTGTTTAAAGTTTGAGGGTCTTAGCTAAATTTCTTCAGCCTCCTGAGGTTGAAGAGGCACTGTTGCGCTTTCACCACGCTGTCTGTGTGGGTGGAGCATTTCAGATTGTCAGTGATGTGTACACCAAGGAACTTGAAGCTTTCCACCTTCTCCACTGCGTCAATGTGGATGGGGGCGTGCTCCCTCTGCTGTTTTCCTGGCACCACTCCGCCAGGACCCTAACCACCTCCCTGTCGGCTGTCTCGTCATTGTTGGTAATCATGACTTCTATGCTTGTGTCATCTGCAAAATCTATGATTGAGTTGGAGGCCATGCAGTCATGGGTGAACAGCGAGTGCAAGAGGGGACTGTGCACTCAACCCTTGTGGGGCCCCTGTGTTGAGGATCAGTGAAGTGAAGGTGTTGTTTCCTACCTTCACCACCTGGGGGCGGCCCGTCAGGAAGTCCAGGACCCAGTTGCACAGGGCGGGGTGATAGTAATTTAGTTCAGTTACCTTTGCTTTCTTGGGTACAGGAACAATGGTGGACATCTTGAAGCAAGTGGGGACAGCAGACTGGGATTGGGAGCGATTTAAATATGTCCGTAAACATTCCAGCCAGCTGGTCTGCACATGCTCTGAGGACGCGGCTAGGGATGCCGTCTGGGCCTGCAGCCTTGCGAGGTTTAAAACGCTGAAATGTCTTACTCGTGTCGGCCAAGGAGAACGAGAGAGTTTGGTGTAACACGCATGATACTCTGAAACAGTGTCTGCCCCGGGGTTCAGAGTATTAACCAACATCTTGAGCCAGACACTTGTTTTGAAGTTCGCAGGCGGGACTACCGCATCACTTGACTCTGACCAACTCATGTCCGCTGGCTACACAAGCAGGACTAGTGCCGCGTTCAAATCATCTGGGAAGTGTTGAATCGGTTATCTCTGACTTCAGTGCGTTCGTGACAACTGTAAACTCGAGGTCAAATCATGACGTCAGTGATCTTCAGGTCGGAAAGAGTTTCCCGACTTGGAATTCCAAGTTGGATGACCTCAACTTTTTTTTTGTTTGTCTTCTCTCATTCGCAGCTCGTTCCCAGTTGTCTTGAACACACTGAAGTCGGAAGTCGGAGATTTAGAGTTTCCAGTTGTCTTGAACGCACTGAAGTCGGAAGTCGGAGATTTAGTGTTTCCAGTTGTCTTGAACGTTAAACCTTCCCCAAACCACTCGGAATGAATGTTTCAAAAATAGACATTCATCCATGAGTCAAAGAGCAGTCGGCTGGATTCGAACCATGTCGATTCTGGCATTTATATATGTTAAGGTTACCACTCATTTATTCTACCTATTGATTGCCTTCAACATATAATAAAACAATTGATATTTAAAAAATAAAAATAAATGATTACATCTACCACTGAAAAAAATTCAATTTATTATAATTCACATAAGAATTCAGCAGAGAAATGCTGTAGCCTCAACAACAAAAAAAGCCTCCAAGTAGCCTACATATAAACTCAGCAAAAAAAGAAACGTCCTCTCACTGTCAACTGCGTTTGTTTTAAGTAAAACTTTACGTGTAAATATTTGTATGAACATAACAAGATTCAACAACTGAGACATAAACTGAACAAGTTCCACAGACATGTGACTAACAGACATGGAATAATGTGTCCCTGAACAAAGGGGGGTCAAAATCAAAAGTAACAGTCAGGTCTGGCGTGGCCACCAGCTGCATTAAGTACTGCAGTGCATCTCCTCCTCATGGCCTGCACCAGATTTGCCAGTTCTTGCTGTGAGATGTTACCCCACTCTTCCACCAAGGCACCTGCAAGTTCTCGGACATTTCTGGGGGGAATGGCCCTAGCCCTCACCCTCTGATCCAACAGGTCCCAGATGTGCTCAATGGGATTGAGATTCGGGCTCTTCTCTGGCCGTAGCAGAACACTGACATTCCTGTCTTACAGGAAACCACGCACAGAACGAGCAGTGTGGCTGGTGGCATTGTCATGCTGTAGGGTCATGTCAGGATGAGCCTGCAGGAAGGGTACCACATGAGGGAGGAGGATGTCTTCCCTGTAACGCACAGCATTGAGATTGCCTGCAATGACAACAAGCTCAGTCCGATGATGCTGTGACACACCCGCACAGACCATGACGGACCCTCCACCTCCAAATAGATCCCACTTCGGGGTAATGCGCATTCCTTTGACGATAAACGCGAATTCGACCATCACCTCTGGTGAGACAAAACCGCGACTCGTCAGTGAAGAGCACTTTTTGCCAGTCCTGTCTGGTCCAGCGATGGTGGGTTTGTGCCCATAGGCGATGTTGTTGCTTGTGATGTCTGGTGAGGACTTGCCTTACAACAGGCTTAGAAGCCCTTAGTTCAGCCTCTCTCAGCCTATTGCGGACAGTCTGAGCACTGCTGGAGGGATTGTGCGTTCCTGGCATCAACAACTCTGCCAGTTGTTGATGCCATCCTGTACCTGTCTCGCAGGTGTGATGTTCGGATGTACCGATCCTGTGCAGGTGTTACACGTGGTTTGCCACTGTCAGTCCTGTCTCAGGCGTCTCACAGTACAGACATTGCAATTTATTGCCCTGGCCACATCTGCAGTCCTCATGCCTCTTTGCAGCATACCTAAGGCACGTTCACGCAGATGAGCAGGGACCCTGGGCATCTTTCTTTTAGAGTTTTTCAGAGTCAGTGGAAAGGCCTCTTTAGTGTCCTAAGTTTTTATAACTGTGACCTTAATTGCCTACCGTCTGTAAGCTGTTAGTGTCTTAACGACCGTTCAACAGGTGCATGTTCATTAATTGTTTATGGTTCATTGAACAAGCATGGGAAATCGTGTTTAAACCCTTTACAATGAAGATCTGTGAACATATTTAGTTTTATACGAATTTTCTTTGAAAGACAGGGTCCTGAAAAGGGACGTTTTTTTTTTTTGCTGAGTTTATTTCTACATGGTTTACAAACACCGCTTCAAGCTGCCACCTGGTGGCCATTCTAAACATATTCTAATGATATTCAATTTTCCCGCTGCAGGATTGATTATTTTCCTCCTGCGACGAACGAGGTCAAATTAAGATCTGACTACTGTATATACATAAGCCTGTCAACCTACACAGATTTGACATATGGTAAACAGTAAGGAACTTCGTACATGCTACGTTTTATTGTTCAGTCCGCTGATTTCCATGCTAATAAACTTCTGATGTACCTTTTTTTTGTTTATTTTATATTCAGGCAATGATCAAGGTTCTATTTTTAAGAGGGCCTTCATTTAACTATCACTTCTGCCTTGTTTCCCAGACAGTGTCAAGTCAATTGACTGTAGTCTGAGCATCTACCTCAACATCTAGCAACCTCATGTCAGGTGACTGACTACCTGACTACCTGGCCACAGAGTGTCTCCTTCTTTAGACATTACAGGGATCCGGTTCCATCCCGTCTTTTTCTGTTACCGTGACAATCACATGAACTTCCTGGAAATGGCGTCAGCGGGCAGGTTTCCAGGTCGTTAGGTTGTCGTTAGGTTGGTTACCACTGTGCCTTTTTTCTACTGCAGTCAGGAACACAATTATAGCAGTGTAAATAGGTCAAATGAAAGATCAAAGTTTATGTCCCAAATGGAGCACACTTCCCTACGTAGTGCACTACTTTAGACCAGAGCCCTATGGCACCCTATTCCCTACGTAGTGCACTACTTTAGACCAGAGCCCTATGGCACCATATTCCCTACGTAGTGCACTACTTTAGACCAGAGCCCTATGGCACCCTATTCCCTACGTAGTGCACTACTTTAGGCCAGAGCCCTATGGCACCATATTCCCTACGTAGTGCACTACTTTAGACCAGAGCCCTATGGCACCCTATTCCCTACGTAGTGCACTACTTTAGACCAGAGCCCTATGGCACGCTATTCCCTACGTAGTGCACTACTTTTGACCAGGGTGCAATTAGTTTTACCGGGCAAAGGGTCAGTTAGTGAAGGACCATTAACCAACATGCATAACTATCGATGTTCAGTCCTGCTCGATCTGTTAGGTAGGCAAAAAAAAAAAAAAAACAGATCTCATATTTTTGTTCATGGCACCAGTGTTCTGCCTCAACAATTTATTGTGTCTCGCTAACTGGTTTGTATCCAGCTGATTCATTGCTTTGCTGTCCAGAGAACTGAGTTAGGGGATATTTTAGTATGGAGGGGTGGATCAATGCATGTACTGTAGGTAACCCTGTTGGTAGTTGAGTAAGCAGTCCCTTCTTCCTGCTTGGCATCCTCTTACTATCACAGTGGTGTTTTTATAGTGCTAAACGTTAACAGCACATCACAATGCTCCCATGGCATGAGATCATGTCCCCTTGCAACGCCGGCTTCCCCTTCTTGTACACAGCAGAATATAATATGCTGGAGTTTTTTTTTAGATCCATGGTACAACAAGACTACCGTATGCTGTCCTGCTTTCATTCTCACCATTTACTATCCTTTAATACAATCCCTGTAGTTGTTATGAAATAATTGTTATCGCTAGGACTAGACCATTTATCTCACAGCACAAATAATGGTATTGGCATGGATATAGGACGGTGTAGGTGGCTCATGTATGTATGTTACATGGTACTGTGCTTTGCCAGAGACAGTAATGTCCTGCCGTAGATATGACCCTGAACACAGAGATAAAATACTAGTGTTCACATTCTAGAACACTATTTTCCCCTCTAACGTTCTATGTTCCGTGTTTCCAGCTGCTCATCTGTCCTCCGGTGACACGGTTCTTCTACGGCCGTCGGGAGCCCTTCCACAAGCTGCTGGTCCAGGGAGATTCAGCCGGACGCCTCACCCTCTGGAGCATCCCAGACACCTCGCCTCTGCAGCCCCTCTCCACCGCAGCAGGTACCGTTTAGTCCACTAGGTGGCGGAAGCGTCCCAAGTCTGTAGGGATGCTGTGGGTGGGAATTAGATGGCTGTTATGCCATTATCTGGCAAAAACCCGTGAAATGAATCCCTTCCAGTGCAGGGCATGTGTAGTACATTCCTTATGGTTCATCTTCATGACTATGCAATGCCACTAAGCAAAGGCCCTTCTCTGGTGTAAGTCCGGTTGGATAGATGTGTCTGTTTTGGGTCTGTATATAGTTAATACTGTTAATTCTCTACTTCCCTGTTCCTCCAGAGCTCCAGGTGTCCTCCACCATCTCCCTCCAGGAGGCCTTTGATAAGCTGGCTCCCCCGTCGGCGGGCATCATAGACCAGCTGAGTGTGACGCCCGGGTCGGAGGAGCCCATCAAAGTGACGGCCAGCGTCTACATCCCCTCCCAGGGCAGGCTGGTGTGTGGCAGAGAGGACGGAAGCATTATCCTGGTGCCCGCCACACAGACCGCCATCGTACAGCTGCTGCAGGGAGAACACATGCTGCGTAGAGGTGAGGGAGGGGGGAGCGTGTGGGTGAAGGAGTGGGGGTCAGGGAGAGTGTGGGTGAGGGAGGGGGGGGGTGGGGGAGAGTGTGGGTGAGGGAGGGGGGGGGGTCAGGTACTCAGGGCTCTATTGTCCCTCCATCAGGTTCTAATGGCCTGGTACTCAGGGCTCTATTGTCCCTCCATCAGGTCCTAATGGCCTGGTACTCAGGGCTCTATTGTCCCTCCATCAGGTCCTAATGGCCGGGTACTCAGGGCTCTATTGTCCCTCCATCAGGTCCTAATGGCCTGGTACTCAGGGCTCTATTGTCCCTCCATCAGGTCCTAATGGCCTGGTACTCAGGGCTCTATTCTCCCTCCATCAGGTCCTCATGGCCTGGTACTCAGGGCTCTATTGTCCCTCCATCAGGTTCTAATGGCCTGGTACTCAGGGCTCTATTCTCCTTCCATCAGGTCCTCATGGCCTGGTACTCAGGGCTCTATTGTCCCTCCATCAGGTCCTCATGGCCTGGTACTCAGGGCTCTATTGTCCCTCCATCAGGTTCTAATGGCCTGGTACTCAGGGCTCTATTGTCCCTCCATCAGGTCCTCATGGCCTGGTACTCAGGGCTCCATTGTCCCTCCATCAGGTCCTCATGGCCTGGTACTCAGGGCTCTATTGTCCCTCCATCAGGTTCTAATGGCCTGGTACTCAGGGCTCTATTGTCCCTCCATCAGGTCCTAATGGCCGGGTACTCAGGGCTCTATTGTCCCTCCATCAGGTTCTAATGGCCTGGTACTCAGGGCTCTATTGTCCCTCCATCAGGTTCTAATGGCCGGGTACTCAGGGCTCTATTGTCCCTCCATCAGGTACTAATGGCCTGGTACTCAGGGCTCTATTGTCCCTCCATCAGGTCCTAATGGCCGGGTACTCAGGGCTCTATTGTCCCTCCATCAGGTTCTAATGGCCTGGTACTCAGGGCTCTATTGTCCCTCCATCAGGTTCTAATGGCCTGGTACTCAGGGCTCTATTGTCCCTCCATCAGGTTCTAATGGCCTGGTACTCAGGGCTCTATTGTCCCTCCATCAGGTCCTAATGGACTGGTACTCAGGGCTCTATCGTCCCTCCATCAGGTTCTAATGGCCTGGTACTCGGGGCTCTATTTTCAAATGCATTTGGAAAATCACATCAAACACTCATCATTAAAACAGTGTGTGTTTTTGAAAGTCACCTCGCTGTGGTTGAAACAGTGTGAAAACATGGGTTTGTGGTGGTGGTGGTGGTTTTGAAACCAAAACACAATGAAAAGGACAGTGCTTTCTAAGGGGATGATTCTTTCAAATCATCCATATGCATATTAGTGTTTATGCATAAGCTTAGACCTATATATGAGCCAAAACAAATCCTGATTTTTAACATAATGATTGTGCCGTTATACAGTACATAGCCTACAGCGGGCAGAAAATTGCGTTTCTGGTTTTAAGGTACATCAATTGGTCTAGCCTAAATTTAACGTTCTGATTTGCTTACAATTATAGTGAATTTGATTTTGAATAGCCTAGTAATAGGGCATTTTTATATATTCATAACTATTAATAGGCTGACACATGACCTTTGACAAACAGAATATCACCGAGCGGTTCCATCTCCTCCCCTCTCTCGCAGCTTTCTCCAGCGTGTGGAGAGAGAGAGAGAGAGAGAGGCTTGTCAACAGTTTAATGAAATGTGTTACAGAGTTTGGGGCGGGAATATCACATGTCACGCAGCAAAATGACCAGAGTAACCTACTCGCCATGAGTTGAAAAAGGTCCCGTTGGGAAAATGGCCTCCGTGCCCTTTTTTCAGTTCATACAGATTACTGGTGTTTCTTCCTCTCCCTCTGTTCCTGCCCGTTGATAAATGGGACATTCTGAATCAAAACTCATTTTACATATTTGTAAAGACTAGATTAAATTGAGAATAGTGTGATGGGTGAAAATAGGATCACTTTGCTGAGAGAACAGTTTGTGCAGCCTGAGGCGAGGAACAGAGCGCAATATATTTGATTTGCTACTTTCTCAAATAATCAATAGCCTGTAGTAGCATCCTGCAGCCCATATATCTTGTGATTTCTAATGTTTTTATCATCAGGGTCTACAGTATTGGATGGAGGGGGGGTGTGTGTGTGTGTGTGTGTGTGTGTGTGTGTGATTGTTTTACCACTGATTGTATCTCTGGATAAGAGCACGTACAACATTATATAAAGGTCTTCTCTCGTTCCCAGGCTGGCCCTCTCACCGCACCCTGAGGGTTAGTGACTGTGTTTATATCTCCTCTCTCTCTATAGGTTGGCCCCCTCACCGCACCCTGCGTGGTCACCGTAACAAAGTGACGTGCCTGCTGTACCCTCACCAGGTGTCCCCCCGCTACGACCAGCGCTCCCTGGTCTCCGGCGGCGTGGACTTCAGCGTTATCGTCTGGGACATCTTCACGGGAGAGATGAAGCACGTCTTCTGTGTCCACGGGGGAGAGATCACACAGATCCTGGTCCCGCCTGAGAACTGCAGCGTGAGTACAGGTTACACGTTATAGAAGTGAAGGGAATTTGGTTTTGGAATTCCCTCCCCCAGCCCTCATTCTTTCATCAGTGCATTTTCTTGTGGGTGGGACTGTAATGAAAATATCAATGGGTTTTCAAACAAAAAAACTAGCCCTTTTTTTTTTAAAGGACTAGTGGATTTTCCAGCGTAGAGAGGCGAGGCCTCAGAGTGATCGTTGATTCTAGTCGTTGATTCTATGCTTTATCTTGTCCAGGTCGCAGTTTCTTAAGAAACGTGGAGAGGCCTGACGCACACGCACACACACACACACACACCAACACAGACACCAACACACACACGCACACACGCACACACACGCACGCACACACACCAACACAGACACCAACACAGACACCAACGCACACACACCAACACAGACACCAACGCACACACACCAACGCACACACACCAACACACAGACACCAACACAGACACCAACGCACACGCACACGCACACACACACACACACACACACACACACACACACACACACACACACACCAACGCACACACACAACCTCCCTCCCTCTGCGGCCAAGTATTCTCTTCTATCCTCTCTGTGTCTGTCTCTGTCTGAATGACAGGTACCAAATTGGTGTCCATTACATGAGACTGGTCCACACTGTAAGTAAAGGTGTCTATTCTGCTCTTAATGACCTGTTTTAGTTATGCAGCTACTTTACAGCACGTCGATACTGAAGGAGCGGGACATTTAATTGATACGTGAGAGAGCGAGCGAGCGAGGCTGGCGGGATCCATAATCCCTGTTGGGGAGGTGCCTGTCTGGACGGTTCCTCGTCCTCCTTAGTACATCCAAGCTGATTGGTTCATAAAGATGACCCTGAACATCAGTGTTCTCCAGAGAGTTGTTAAAGGCTCTCTGTATTTCACCCATACACTCCCCACTGTCTGTCTAGCCCTGCTCTTGGCCCTGGATACACACGCTCTAGTCCTTGTACAGTACACTAGCCTTGATGTGGCGAGGTGAGGTGAGGCGAGGAGTGGTGAGGTGAGGCGAGGAGTGGCGAGGAGTGGCGAGGTGTGAGTTAGCTGGTTACAGTATAACCCTGGTGAGGTGTGTGTTACCTGGTTACAGTATAACCCTGGTGAGGTGTGTGTGTTACAGTATAACCCTGGTGAGGTGTGTGTTAGCTGGTTACAGTAACCCTGGTGAGGTGTGTGTGTGTGTGTGTGTTAGCTGGTTACAGTGTAACCCTGGTAAGGTGTGTGTGTGTGTGTGTTAGCTGGTTACAGTATAACCCTGGTGAGGTGTGTGTTAGCTGGTTACAGTATAACCCTGGTGAGGTGTGTGTGTGTGTGTTACAGTATAACCCTGGTGAGGTGTGTGTGTGTGTTACAGTATAACCCTGGTGAGGTGTGTTACAGTATAACCCTGGTGAGGTGTGTGTGTGTGTGTTACAGTATAACCCTGGTGAGGTGTGTGTTAGCTGGTTACAGTATAACCCTGGTGAGGTGTGTGTTACCTGGTTACAGTATAACCCTGGTGAGGTGTGTGTGTGTGTTAGCTGGTTACAGTATAACCCTGGTGAGGTGTGTGTGTGTGTTAGCTGGTTACATTATAACCCTGGTGAGGTGTGTGTGTGTTAGCTGGTCACATTATAACCCTGGTGAGGTGTCTGTGTTACAGTATAACCCTGGTGAGGTGTGTGTGTGTGTGTGTTACCTGGTTACAGTATAACCCTGGTGAGGTGTGTGTGTGTGTGTGTGTGTGTGTTAGCTGGTTACAGTATAACCCTGGTGAGGTGTGTGTGTGTGTGTGTTAGCTGGTTACAGTATAACCCTGGTGAGGTGTGTGTGTGTGTTAGCTGGTTACAGTATAACCCTGGTGAGGTGTGTGTGTGTGTTACCTGGTTACAGTATAACCCTGGTGAGGTGTGTGTGTGTGTGTGTTAGCTGGTTACAGTATAACCCTGGTGAGGTGTGTGTGTTACAGTATAACCCTGGTGAGGTGTGTGTGTGTTACCTGGTTACAGTATAACCCTGGTGAGGTGTGTGTGTGTGTGTGTTAGCTGGTTACAGTATAACCCTGGTGAGATGTGTGTGTGTGTGTGTGTGTTAGCTGGTTACATTATAACCCTGGTGAGGTGTGTGTGTGTGTGTTAGCTGGTTACAGTATAACCCTGGTGAGGTGTGTGTGTGTGTGTTACCTGGTTACAGTATAACCCTGGTGAGGTGTGTGTGTGTGTGTGTGTTAGCTGGTTACAGTATAACCCTGGTGAGGTGTGTGTTAGCTGGTTACATTATAACCCTGGTGAGGTGTGTGTTAGCTGGTTACATTATAACCCTGGTGAGGTGTGTGTGTGTTAGCCGGTTACAGTATAACCCTGGTGAGATGTGTGTGTGTGTGTGTTAGCTGGTTACATTATAACCCTGGTGAGGTGTGTGTGTGTGTTAGCTGGTTACAGTATAACCCTGGTGAGGTGTGTGTGTTACCTGGTTACAGTATAACCCTGGTGAGGTGTGTGTGTGTGTGTGTTAGCTGGTTACAGTATAACCCTGGTGAGGTGTGTGTTAGCTGGTTACATTATAACCCTGGTGAGGTGTGTGTTAGCTGGTTACATTATAACCCTGGTGAGGTGTGTGTGTGTTAGCCGGTTACAGTATAACCCTGGTGAGGTGTGTGTGTTACAGTATACCCCTGGTGAGGTGTGTGTGTTACAGTATAACCCTGGTGAGGTGTGTGTGTTACAGTATAACCCTGGTGAGGTGTGTGTGTTACAGTATACCCCTGGTGAGGTGTGTGTGTTACAGTATAACCCTGGTGAGGTGTGTGTGTGTTAGCCGGTTACAGTATAACCCTGGTGAGGTGTGTGTTAGCTGGTTACAGTATAACCCTGGTGAGGTGTGTGTGTGTGTTACCTGGTTACACTATAACCCTGGTGAGGTGTGTGTGTGTTAGCTGGTTACACTATAACCCTGGTGAGGTGTGTGTGTTACAGTATAACCCTGGTGAGGTGTGGAGCCTGACTGATGTGATTTCTTTTTTTTGGATCCGATTCCAATTTTAAAGTGGACATATTCACTTACAACCAAATACCGATGGGTGTATTTTTATAGCTGTAATTCAATTTTAAAACCGTCTTTATAGATTGTGTTTAATACTGCCTACTAAGATTCTGAAAAATCTGATTTCTTACATTTGAGGTAAGAACATTCATGTAAGCAACACGTAATATTTAAGAGCACACAGAAAGACAATATTTTTTTGAATGGAAAAACTCTACTGAAAGGATGATACACTGTGCACTCATTCCAGGAAAAAACTTTCCTCTGAAGACATATTTTCAATGTGTTGGTATTTAGCTGTGTTTTAATGGATTTTTGTAGGGCTGTAGCCATTGAATTCTCGTAGTTGTCACTTCAAAGGAAAGACATCCATTGCAAGGTTCACAGCTGTCACAACGTTGCATATCGCCCCCCCCCCCCCCTGAGCGTTGCCTCTGTGAACGGTCCTTGCTATCCAGGATCCCACTGAAGTTGACATTTTAAAATGGCTACGGTAAGAGTTGAGGTTTTGAGTTGGGTAAGAGTTGAGGTTTTGAGTTGGGTAAGAGTTGAGGTTTTGAGTTGGGTAAGAGTTGAGGTTTTGAGTTGGGTAAGAGTTGAGGTTTTGAGTTGGGTAAGAGTTGAGGTTTTGAGTTGGGTAAGAGTTGAGGTTTTGAGTTGGGTAAGAGTTGAGGTTTTGAGTTGGGTAAGGGTTGAGGTTTTGAGTTGGGTAAGGGTTGAGGTTTTGAGTTGGGTAAGGGTTGAGGTTTTGAGTTGGGTAAGGGTTGAGGTTTTGAGTTGGGTAAGGGTTGAGGTTTTGAGTTGGGTAAGGGTTGAGGTTTTGAGTTGGGTAAGGGTTGAGGTTTCGAGTTGGGTAAGGGTTGAGGTTTCGAGTTGGGTAAGAGTTGAGGTTTCGAGTTGGGTAAGGGTTGAGGTTTCGAGTTGGGTAAGGGTTGAGGTTTCGAGTTGGGTAAGGGTTGAGGTTTCGAGTTGGGTAAGGGTTGAGGTTTCGAGTTGGGTAAGGGTTGAGGTTTCGAGTTGGGTAAGGGTTGAGGTTTCGAGTTGGGTAAGGGTTGAGGTTTCGAGTTGGGTAAGGCTTGAGGTTTTGAGTTGGGTAAGGGTTGAGGTTTTGAGTTGGGTAAGGATTGAGGTTTTGAGTTGGGTAAGGTTTGAGGTTTCGAGTTGGGTAAGGGTTGAGGGTAGGGTTGAGGTTTTGAGTTGGTTGAGGTTTTGAGCAGGGAAGGGTTGAGGTTTTGAGCAGGGAAGGGTTGAGGTTTTGAGCAGGGAAGGGTTGAGGTTTTGAGCAGGGAAGGGTTGAGGTTTTGAGCAGGGAAGGGTTGAGGTTTTGAGCAGGGAAGGGTTGAGGTTTTGAGCAGGGAAGGGTTGAGGTTTTGAGCAGGGAAGGGTTGAGGTTTTGAGCAGGGAAGGGTTGAGGTTTTGAGCAGGGAAGGGTTGAGGTTTTGAGCAGGGAAGGGTTGAGGTTTTGAGCAGGGAAGGGTTGAGGTTTTGAGCAGGGAAGGGTTGAGGTTTTGAGCAGGGAAGGGTTGAGGTTTTGAGCAGGGAAGGGTTGAGGTTTTGAGCAGGGAAGGGTTGAGGTTTTGAGCAGGGAAGGGTTGAGGTTTTGAGTTGGGTAAGGGTTGAGGTTTTGAGTTGGGTAAGGGTTGAGGTTTTGAGTTGGGTAAGGGTTGAGGTTTTGAGTTGGGTAAGGTTTGAGGTTTCGAGTTGGGTAAGGGTTGAGGGTAGGGTTGAGGTTTTGAGTTGGTTGAGGTTTTGAGCTGGGTAAGGGTTGAGGTTTTGAGCAGGGAAGGGTTGAGGTTTTGAGCAGGGAAGGGTTGAGGTTTTGAGCAGGGAAGGGTTGAGGTTTTGAGCAGGGAAGGGTTGAGGTTTTGAGCAGGGAAGGGTTGAGGTTTTGAGCAGGGAAGGGTTGAGGTTTTGAGCAGGGAAGGGTTGAGGTTTTGAGCAGGGAAGGGTTGAGGTTTTGAGCAGGGAAGGGTTGAGGTTTTGAGCAGGGAAGGGTTGAGGTTTTGAGCAGGGAAGGGTTGAGGTTTTGAGCAGGGAAGGGTTGAGGTTTTGAGCAGGGAAGGGTTGAGGTTTTGAGCAGGGAAGGGTTGAGGTTTTGAGCAGGGAAGGTTGGAGGTTTTGAGCAGGGAAGGTTGGAGGTTTTGAGCAGGGAAGGGTGGAGGTTTTGAGCAGGGAAGGGTGGAGGTTTTGAGCAGGGAAGGGTGGAGGTTTTGAGCAGGGAAGGGTGGAGGTTTTGAGCAGGGTAAGGATTGAGGGGTCGAGCAGGGTAAGGGTTGAGGGGTCGAGCAGGGTAAGGGTTGAGGGGTCGAGCAGGGTAAGGGTTGAGGGGTCGAGCAGGGTAAGGGTTGAGGGGTCGAGCAGGGTAAGGGTTGAGGGGTCGAGCAGGGTAAGGGTTGAGGGGTCGAGCAGGGTAAGGGTTGAGGGGTCGAGCAGGGTAAGGATTGAGGGGTCGAGCAGGGTAAGGTTTGAGGGGTCGAGCAGGGTAAGGATTGAGGGGTCGAGCAGGGTAAGGATTGAGGGGTCGAGCAGGGTAAGGATTGAGGGGTCGAGCAGGGTAAGGATTGAGGGGTCGAGCAGGGTAAGGATTGAGGGGTCGAGCAGGGTAAGGATTGAGGGGTCGAGCAGGGTAAGGATTGAGGGGTCGAGTAGGGTAAGGATTGAGGGGTCGAGTAGGGTAAGGATTGAGGGGTCGAGTAGGGTAAGGATTGAGGGGTCGAGTAGGGTAAGGATTGAGGGGTCGAGTAGGGTAAGGATTGAGGGGTCGAGTAGGGTAAGGATTGAGGGGTCGAGTAGGGTAAGGATTGAGGGGTCGAGTAGGGTAAGGATTGAGGGGTCGAGTAGGGTAAGGATTGAGGGGTCGAGTTGGGTAAGGACTGAGGGGTTAGGTAAGGGTTGAGGGTAGGGGTTGAGGTTTTGAGTTGGGTAAGGGTTGAGGTTTTGAGTTGGGTAAGGGTTGAGGTTTCGAGTTGGGTAAGTGTTGAGGCTAAGGGTTGAGGTTTTGAGTTGGTTGAGGTTTTGAGTTGGTTGAGGTTTTGAGTTGGTTGAGGTTTTGAGTTGGTTGAGGTTTTGAGTTGGTTGAGGTTTTGAGCTGGGTAAGGGTTGAGGGTAGGTGTTGAGGTTTCGAGTCGGGTAAGGGTTGAGGTTTCGAGTTGGGTAAGGGTTGAGGTTTCGAGTCGGGTAAGGGTTGAGGTTTCGAGTCGGGTAAGGGCTGAGGTTTTGAGGGTCGGGTAAGGGCTGAGGTTTTGAGGGTCGGGTAAGGGCTGAGGTTTCGAGGGTCGGGTAAGGGCTGAGGTTTCGAGGGTCGGGTAAGGGCTGCGGTTTCGAGGGTCGGGTAAGGGCTGCGGTTTCGAGGGTCGGGTAAGGCTTGAGGTTTCGAGGGTCGGGTAAGGCTTGAGGTTTCGAGGGTCGGGTAAGGCTTGAGGTTTCGAGGGTCGGGTAAGGCTTGAGGTTTCGAGGGTCGGGTAAGGCTTGAGGTTTCGAGGGTCGGGTAAGGCTTGAGGTTTCGAGGGTCGGGTAAGGCTTGAGGTTTCGAGGGTCGGGTAAGGCTTGAGGGTCGGGTAAGGCTTGAGGGTCGGGTAAGGCTTGAGGGTCGGGTAAGGCTTGAGGGTCGGGTAAGGCTTGAGGGTCGGGTAAGGCTTGAGGGTCGGGTAAGGCTTGAGGGTCGGGTAAGGCTTGAGGGTCGGGTAAGGCTTGAGGGTCGGGTAAGGCTTGAGGGTCGGGTAAGGCTTGAGGGTCGGGTAAGGCTTGAGGGTCGGGTAAGGCTTGAGGGTCGGGTAAGGCTTGAGGGTCGGGTAAGGCTTGAGGGTCGGGTAAGGCTTGAGGGTCGGGTAAGGCTTGAGGGTCGGGTAAGGCTTGAGGGTCGGGTAAGGCTTGAGGGTCGGGTAAGGCTTGAGGGTCGGGTAAGGCTTGAGGGTCGGGTAAGGCTTGAGGGTCGGGTAAGGCTTGAGGGTCGGGTAAGGCTTGAGGGTCGGGTAAGGCTTGAGGGTCGGGTAAGGCTTGAGGGTCGGGTAAGGCTTGAGGGTCGGGTAAGGCTTGAGGGTCGGGTAAGGCTTGAGGGTCGGGTAAGGCTTGAGGGTCGGGTAAGGCTTGAGGGTCGGGTAAGGCTTGAGGGTCGGGTAAGGCTTGAGGGTCGGGTAAGGCTTGAGGGTCGGGTAAGGCTTGAGGGTCGGGTAAGGCTTGAGGGTCGGGTAAGGCTTGAGGGTCGGGTAAGGCTTGAGGGTCGGGTAAGGCTTGAGGGTCGGGTAAGGCTTGAGGGTCGGGTAAGGCTTGAGGGTCGGGTAAGGCTTGAGGGTCGGGTAAGGCTTGAGGGTCGGGTAAGGCTTGAGGGTCGGGTAAGGCTTGAGGGTCGGGTAAGGCTTGAGGGTCGGGTAAGGCTTGAGGGTCGGGTAAGGCTTGAGGGTCGGGTAAGGCTTGAGGGTCGGGTAAGGCTTGAGGGTCGGGTAAGGCTTGAGGGTCGGGTAAGGCTTGTTTGAGGGTCGGGTAAGGCTTGTTTGAGGGTCGGGTAAGGCTTGTTTGAGGGTCGGGTAAGGCTTGTTTGAGGGTCGGGTGAGGGTCGGGTAAGGGTCGTTTGAGGGTCATTTGAGGGTCGGGTGAGGGTCGAGGGTCGTAAGGGTCGTGTAAGGGTCGAGGGTCGTGTAAGGGTTGAGGGTTGAGGTGTCGGGTACGGGTTGAGGTTTAATGTAGCGATGTCGCAAAGATTCCGGAATGCACTGACCTGCGGTGAACGGCATCAAGTACACTCACACAGCTAGTAAGCTGGATAGATGTGGGTGGTATATCTTGAATTTGGTCCAGTCCCTGACAAGCAACAGCCCATACATGAATGCTGTATAGATGCGTTGGCTGATAGTGTCCAGTCTTGCTGTAGAGTGCCAAGGCAAGATGGCTCTCCGGGCGTCCCTCTCCGGGCGTCCCTCTCCGGGCGTCCCTCTCCGGGCGTCCCTCTCCGGGCGTCCCTCTCCGGGCGTCCCTCTCCGGGACAAATAATGTAATGCAAGAAGAACGGCTAGTTTCCTCAAGCGTTTTCTCTGCATCTTAACATCGGTCCTTGTCCTGTGGATTGAAAAAGCTGATACAAATACGTCGGTAAACGGATAATACCGGCTGATTTTATATCGGTCAACCGATAAATCGGTCAGGCTCTCTAGCCTGGTGTGGCGTGTGTGGGGTGGATGGTTAATTGCCCTGCAGCAGCAGCCGGTGGCGGCAGGAGGGACGACCGTGATGAAGAGTGATGTGTCCTTGTAGTCCTGACATCCCCCTCTCTCCTTCCCTCCTCACCCCCTCTCCTCTCTCCTTCCCTCCTCACCCCCTCTCCTCTCTCCTTCCCTCCTCACCCCCTCTCCTCTCTCCTTCCCTCCTCACCCCCTCTCCTCTCTCCTTCCCTCCTCACCCCCTCTCCTCTCTCCTTCCCTCCTCACCCCCTCTCCTCTCTCCTTCCCTCCTCCTTCCCTCTCATCTCTCATCTCTCATGGTCAAGGTTTCCGCTACCACTACATCAACACTCAGAACATTGCCTGTCAGCGCTCATCACCATTTAGTCTGCTTTCAGTTCCTCTCCCTACCTCCCTCCCCGTCTCTCCCTACCTCTCTCCCTCCCCGTCTCTCCCTACCTCTCTCCCTCCCCGTCTCTCCCTACCTCTCTCCCTACCTCTCTCCCTCCCCGTCTCTCCCTACCTCTCTCCCTCCCCGTCTCTCCCTACCTCTCTCCCTCCCCGTCTCTCCCTACCTCTCTCCCTCCCCGTCTCTCCCTACCTCTCTCCCTCCCCGTCTCTCCCTACCTCTCTCCCTCCCCGTCTCTCCCTACCTCTCTCCCTCCCCGTCTCTCCCTACCTCTCTCCCTCCCCGTCTTGTAGGTAGGGGTAAAGGATAGATAATAGACAGTAGCAGCAGTATACTGTAGGTAGGGGTAAAGTGACTAGACAACAGGATAGATAATAGACAGTAGTAGCAGTATACTGTAGGTAGGGGTAAAGGATAGATAATAGACAGTAACAGCAGTATACTGTAGGTAGGGGTAAAGGATAGATAATAGACAGTAACAGCAGTATACTGTAGGAAGGGGTAAAGGATAGATAATAGACAGTAACAGCAGTATACTGTAGGTAGGGGTAAAGGATAGATAATAGACAGTAACAGCAGTATACTGTAGGTAGGGGTAAAGTGACTAGACAACAGGATAGATAATAGACAGTAACATCAGTATACTGTAGGTAGGGGCAAAGGATAGATAATAGACAGTAGCAGCAGTATACTGTAGGTAGGGGTAAAGGATAGATAATAGACAGTAACAGCAGTATACTGTAGGAAGGGGTAAAGGATAGATAATAGACAGTAACAGCAGTATACTGTAGGTAGGGGTAAAGGATAGATAATAGACAGTAACAGCTTTATACTGTAGGTAGGGGTAAAGTGACTAGACAACAGGGTAGACAGTAACTAGGGGACTCTGGTGGTCTGCTAAGGGGACTCTGGTGGTCTGCTAGGGGGACTCTGGTGGTCTGCTAAGGGGACTCTGGTGGTCTGCTAGGGGGACTCTGGTGGTCTGCTAGGGGGACTCTGGTGGTCTGCTAGGGACTCTGGTGGTCTGCTAGGGGGACTCTGGTGGTCTGCTAAGGGGACTCTGGTGGTCTGCTAGGGGGACTCTGGTGGTCTGCTAAGGGGACTCTGGTGGTCTGCTAGGGGGACTCTGGTGGTCTGCTAGGGGGACTCTGGTGGTCTGCTAGGGGGACTCTGGTGGTCTGCTAGGGGGACTCTGGTGGTCTGCTAGGGGGACTCTGGTGGTCTGCTAGGGGGACTCTGGTGGTCTGCTAAGGGGACTCTGGTGGTCTGCTAGGGGGACTCTGGTGGTCTGCTAAGGGGACTCTGGTGGTCTGCTAGGGGGACTCTGGTGGTCTGCTAGGGGGACTCTGGTGGTCTGCTAGGGGGACTCTGGTGGTCTGCTAAGGGGACTCTGGTGGTCTGCTAGGGGGACTCTGGTGGTCTGCTAGGGGGACTCTGGTGGTCTGCTAGGGGGACTCTGGTGGTCTGCTAAGGGGACTCTGGTGGTCTGCTAAGGGGACTCTGGTGGTCTGCTAGGGGGACTCTGGTGGTCTGCTAGGGGGACTCTGGTGGTCTGCTAAGGGGACTCTGGTGGTCTGCTAGGGGGACTCTGGTGGTCTGCTAAGGGGACTCTGGTGGTCTGCTAGGGGGACTCTGGTGGTCTGCTAGGGGGACTCTGGTGGTCTGCTAGGGGGACTCTGGTGGTCTGCTAGGGGGACTCTGGTGGTCTGCTAGGGGGACTCTGGTGGTCTGCTAGGGGGACTCTGGTGGTCTGCTAGGGGGACTCTGGTGGTCTGCTAGGGGGACTCTGGTGGTCTGCTAGGGGGACTCTGGTGGTCTGCTAGGGGGACTCTGGTGGTCTGCTAGGGGGACTCTGGTGGTCTGCTAGGGGGACTCTGGTGGTCTGCTAGGGGGACTCTGGTGGTCTGCTAGGGGGACTCTGGTGGTCTGCTAGGGGGACTCTGGTGGTCTGCTAGGGGGACTCTGGTGGTCTGCTAGGGGGACTCTGGTGGTCTGCTAAGGGGACTCTGGTGGTCTGCTAGGGGGACTCTGGTGGTCTGCTAAGGGGACTCTGGTGGTCTGCTAGGGGGACTCTGGTGGTCTGCTAGGGGGACTCTGGTGGTCTGCTAGGGGGACTCTGGTGGTCTGCTAAGGGGACTCTGGTGGTCTGCTAGGGGGACTCTGGTGGTCTGCTAGGGGGACTCTGGTGGTCTGCTAGGGGGACTCTGGTGGTCTGCTAAGGGGACTCTGGTGGTCTGCTAAGGGGACTGGTGGTCTGCTAAGGGGACTCTGGTGGTCTGCTAGGGGGACTCTGGTGGTCTGCTAGGGGGACTCTGGTGGTCTGCTAGGGGGACTCTGGTGGTCTGCTAGGGGGACTCTGGTGGTCTGCTAGGGGGACTCTGGTGGTCTGCTAGGGGGACTGGTGGTCTGCTAAGGGGA